>NC_043013.1:22911284-22928784 GCF_006345805.1 Octopus sinensis
CATTGTCTACAGTCATTGTGTGACAATTATTTGCAGTCGGTTCTTTGGATGGTAGACAATGGTATTGCGTTAAACTTTAGCTGCATCTTCAGGCAGGATGTGGTTTCTCTTGATTTCCATTTACCTTTTCGACCTACTCTAGTCTTAACTATGTGAAGCTTTTCCTTGATGTAGGTTTTACTATAAGCATTATTAAATCTCAGAATGAGATTCGAGCGATTACTGTTTCAATCTCATTCTGAGATTTAATAATGCTTACTGTCAGTTTTTCGAAATCAGTGGCAGACGTCACTAGAAAACTCTTATATATTTGCAAGGCGGCCTTCTCTTTCATCGCGACCTGGTGGTTACCGCCCGTTGACAAGGGACAAAAATCCCGAAACTAGTCCGAGCGTATTACTCAGGCTTGCGAGGAAGGGATGGCTTCCCTTTGCAAATACTTCAAGGGCACTGAAATGGTGTCTAAAGCCAGCTAGAGACGACGATCTCCTAGGGCTATAAAGCTACAGTAACACCCCCTCCCCTATGTGGTAAGCCATGTTAAGATGGCTTCTATACTTTACAGATTTTACTATAGTTTCATCGAAACGATTTCACTTTGCTCTTCACCGAAATACAACTTTCCTTTCCTCTCCTTTTCCTCTCCTTCTCCTCTCCAATACTAAACACTCGGTTCTATGTCAGGTTAACTTTTAACCGGAGAACACTTTAAGTTGATTCGTTTTTGTTGATCATCCTTCATCCAGTAGGTTTATAAACTCAGTACAATCTCACATCTCAGGCAGCGACTATTACAATAATTGAATAATACATGTGTCTAGATTTGGATATAAACGAAAGGGTAGGTATACGCAGAGTGAAATCACAAGGACCCATGTTCGATTTATCGTCAATCGCCTGTCATCCATCAGTATGTGGTGAATATGACCAATCGTAACTATCCAATCTATTATTCGGACACTCTCTCTTACATGCACGCGCACTCACACACTCACACACAAACACATTCTCACTCACATCCTCATAAATATGAACATAGAATCTGTAAACTAGGAGGCTGTTAATCCTGGATTAAGCAGAGCATGTCATTGATGATGTCGTGAATGGCAACGAAAGGACTCTGACGAACCTAGTTGGCTGATTGACGGATCGATCAATCGAACTATCGTTATGTCGATAATGAACGATCAATCAAACTATTAGTTAAACGGTTAACTAATTGATTAATAAGAATAAAAGAAGTGAATAGTACCAGTGCATGTGTCTATTTCTGGCATAATGACCCTCCCACGATATCACTAAATCTATTTCAACAAACACGTTTATAATAAGAACCCTGAAAGGCAAATACAAAAACTCAAAATAAACATACATTCCACTCTTCCTTTCTCTTTCTTCCCACATGCATACATAAATACCGACATACATACATAGATACATACATACATACATAGATACATACATACATACATACATGCATGTATATATACCTATATACACACATGCTCATATATACTTACATATATACGTTCATACATATATACATGTATTTGCGTGTGTATTGCGTGTTTGTTTGTATAGAATGTGTGTGTGTGTGTGTGTGTGTGGTGTGTGTGTGTGTGTGTGTGTGTGTGTGTGTGTGTAGATATCATATATGATCGTGTGCACGTGTATATCTGTTTCATATCCTTTTCGTTTCCCCGGTATAGTTTTGTATGTCGTTTGTTTTCAGTTCGTTCCCTTTATAAACATTTACCCCCAAAGTCGTTTTTTTTTTTGCTACTTTTAAATGTAGAGAACCTCTTAGACATGTTTCATACAAGTACACGTAATACGAGGTATATAATTGTACGCCTGTCCGTGCATGTATTCACACGCCTGTCCGTGCATGTATTCACACGCCTGTCCGTGCATGTATTATTTTTTTTACATGAACTTCTCTACTGAAAGAAAACCTTTCCTTTCTCATTAGAAAAGCTGGTTGCTTGAGAAGGACACGGTTACAGCTATTGTTGTTTGATGTATAGTAATTACAAACAGGCTCCTCTCTCGATCGATCGATCGAACTAAATAATGTTGATATTTATGTATGCATACACAAACGTTTATAAATAGATGCACATACATACATGTACACACACATATATATATAAGCTTACACATACATATACATATATATATATATATATATATATATATATATATATATATATATATATATATATATATATATATACATATATAATGTATATATTGGGTCATCTATAAATAATGTGGATGTTTATACTTCTTTTATTTTCCAAAATTATGATAAACGAAGTTTTTTTTAATCTAAAATATACTCTCCTTCATTTCCTACAATGTTCTTCAATCTATCTGGTAGACTTGCAAGGCCCCTCTTCCAAAATTCATTTATCCGTCACTAAAAATACTCTTCCAGTATTGTTCTGACCTCGTCTACAGAATTCATATTTTTCTCGTCCAAATGATTTTGAAGATTGCGGAATAAATGATAATCAGTTGGGACAATGTCCGGCGAATATGGTGGATGGGGCAGCGTTTCCCATTCAAACTGTTCCAGCCTTTGGAATGTCATCCTCGCTGTATGTGGCCAAGCATTATCCTGATGGAAGAACACCTTTCGTCTTGAAACCAGAAATGGTCGTTTTTCTTCTAGTGCTGACTTAAGCCACTCAAGCTGCTCGCAGCAGATCTCCTTTGCTATCATTCGGTTTGGGTTTAAAAGTTCAATGCGGACTAAACCTTTTATATTCCACCAAACAGATAACAACACCTCACATGGGTGAAGACCTTTAGCCTTGGGTGCCGGTTTTTCCCCTCTCGGCGCTTGACATTTTTTATAGAGAACCTATTTCTCGTCATCAGTCACTATTCGGTGAAAAAAAAAAGGTCCATTAGTGAGACGAGACAACAGAGAAGAGCATACATTCACTCTCTGCGCGCGATTAGAGTCGGAAAGTTTGTGAGGCACTCTTTGACTCGGTCTGCTGACTTTTCCGATGGCAGGCAGGTGTCGATGAATGGTTGAATGGCCAAATCCAAGCCTCTCTGCTAGTTCCTCAACAGTTACAATGGGATTTTGTTCCAGCGGGCTTTGCAGGACGTCTTCGTCGAACTCTACAGACCTTCCAGGACGAGGCTCGTCTTCTAGGCTCGGAATTCCTGGAACCACTATTGACACTGGCTTACACTTCTTGTCCGATCCCCAAACACTGCATTAATATTCCTCGCACTTTCCGTTGCGTTGTTGCCTTTATTGAACTCATAAAGTAAAATATGCAGAATGTGCTCCTTTGTCACTTCCATTATAGCTTCGAAAGAATAACAGTTAAAATCTGCACTCTTCAAACCTTTCACTAAGAATAAGTACAAGGTGAAATTACTACCTGCTTTTGTAGCAAGTCGATACGGGTAGTTTATCCCGTCTCCCTCTAACATTTAGTTCATGCAATTGAAAAGAACCGCATTATTCATGGGATGACCAAATATGAGTGTGTGTGTGTGTGTGTGTGTGTGTGTGTGTTTGGATACATATATGTGTGTATACTAATGTATGTTTTTATATTTGGCTATAATAAAAACAATTTTTACATTAATCTGATGGGTTACCCTATACTTTTGTAGAGAACGAATTTATCATTCTTAAATAAGAATATTATTGACAGTGAATTTTTAGTCACTGTTGTCACTGTTAACAGTATTATAGATCCATTACAGCCGATTCTATTAAGCGGTTTCGCACTGAATATCATGTAATTAGAAATCTATCTAAAACACGTGCTCTTAGTGCCATCCCCGAAGAGCCCTATATTTGATGTGACAATATGACGACAAAAATCAATCCTCCATACTCTACCAACATGGAGGCACACCGGGTCAACATGACATCCGTATTCTATCCAAGCAGCCAAAGGACCCAGCACTCAGGCAAGTACAAGAATACATCCGCATTAATGAAATATCCCCAGTACTAAATAGGAAATATACATAGGTGTCATACCCCAATACCCACAGTTTTTATATACACAGACAGTGTTGTTAGTAGGCCGTTATGCAGGCGTGTGTGTGTGTCTATGTATATATGTGTGTATATATATGTAGGTAAATGGATATGTATATGTAGATAAATGGATAGATATATGGACAGGTAGATATACAGATAGATAGGTATGTAGGTAATATGAACAGACGGGCACACACACATACATACATACATACATATATGCATACATACATAACAGACGCATATACATAATCACACAAACATGCACACACAGGGAGACACAAATACACACACACATTCAAACACAAACACAAAAATACACACATAAACAGGAACACACAAGCACATGGATATGCAGAACACATACATACAAACGTGCGCACATGCATACATATATACATACATATGCGTATGCGCACGCATACTGACGCACACGCATGCGCACAAACAAGCAAACAAAAAAGAAACTCAGTTTCAATAACGACTATTGAAAAGGTTACAAGACGGAACGAAAACTTTAGTAAAAATAAATAAGTAAATGAGTGGAAATCGGACCGGTGAGTGTGTTAAGTAATAAGACACTAAAACACGCGAATTCACATAAAGAATCTTGCAAACCGAATACAAAAAAGAAATATATATATATATATATTAGAGGGAAACTACAATGTGGACACCCTTATGCTAGAAATAGATCCGCCATGATCTTACCATTAAGAAATGTTCTCAAGAAAAATTTAACAAAACAACCAAAACGTAATCGAGCAAGACAAAAGAAAAAGCAATATTTTTATTGCTTTTTCTTTTGTCTTGCTCGATTACATTTTTACTGAATATAATACAATTTTACTGAACCTTCAGTCTTTTTATATGCTAGACCACTGGTGTGAAATCGATGTGAAACTGAGCCCGTATGGGAGGATCTGCAAACAGATCTCTGACTTGTTTTGGAGAATTTGTTGCAACTGCTTCCTCCAGAATCGTATCCCAATGGGTTCCGGATTCGGCCAGGAATGATTTTAATTTACTCACGGAGTCAGCCTGATTCCAAAATGGCACGACATGTTGGGCTACGGCCTCTAGGAGTAAAGTTGAAAAAGTGTGACACACTGACTTTCACATTTATTATATTATATTATTATAAGTCCTCGAGCTGGCAGAACCGTTAGCACGCCGGGCGAAATGCTTGGCAGTATTCCGTCTTGTCTTTACGTTGTGAGTTCAAATTCCGCCGAGATCGATTTTATCTTTCATCCTTTCGGGCTCGATAAAATTAGCACCAGTTATGTACTGGTGTTGATGTAATCAACTTAATTCCTTCCCCAAAAATTTGAGGCCTTGTGCTTCCAGTAGAAAGGAATTATTAAAGTTGAAAACATGTGACATACTGCATTCACATTTATTATATTAGATATGTTTAATTTGGGTGAAACTTTATTTCTTTAATTAAAGTGTATTTTTTGCTCTCTATAAATTTCTCGGTAAAACAGAAACATTTGTTACAAGAGTAGAAATTCTTGCACTTCGTTCAAAATTTCTTTAACTTTATATTTATTATAAAATAAAACTCGTAATCCCGGGTCTCGTAAAGCGGGCCCTCGTAAGGTGATGTATTACTGCATATTATTTTAGTTATCTCCAGGTAGATTTCAAGGCAGAGCATGGCTAATTTATCATCAATTAATATCGGTAAATGATCGTTCGAGTAAATATTACTTGAACGAAACCCAGACAACTATAGAGACAATTATGTTCCGCGTTGCGAAAAATATTGATCAACGATTGGATTTATATCTAATTGATTTCTATCTTCGTTTTTCGTCGCAGTCACGCGATCGTCAAATGGTGTAATTGAGCTGCACCAATTTGTTTTGCGATTGATTTCTTTTTAACTTTGTAAGAGATCGAATGACGAGAGTTCCTAGGTTTGGTGTCTTTATTCTTTTGTCTATGATGAACTTAAAGAACATTGGTTGTTAGCCTTTTGTGTGATACATGATCTTTATGTGCCGAAGAAAAAATTGGTACAAGGCAATGCATTGTCTGTAAAGCATACCACCAATTAATTTTGGCCCCAGCATTTGATTAGTGCATTTTTTTTTTACTTTATTTTAACAATTACGGAAGATTTGAGGACAAAGTTAACTTTGAAAGGATTCGAGAATCAGATCATAAAGTAGTTTAATGATAAAAAAACAACAACTGCTGCAGAGAATTTTGTCCGCAACTTTCACGATTCTGCCAAACCGCTGCGCTCTTTGCCGAGATAAAAATGTTATCAGCCATTACGAGAAAGATTTCGCAATTCAAATGAAGTTTATTGTTTTTGCTGCTGTTTATTTATTCCCATTTTGTTGTAGTTGATTCCTGGCGGGCATTAACATATATTATAGCATCGTTGATGCAAAGAGATCAAAAGGAAGCAACACCATTTCGGATAATTTCCTTCAATTGTAAAGTACAAGAGGATTATAATCTTCCTATAATTTGGCTGAAATATTCCGGGGATCCAACTACACATTTTTAGATGCATCGATCTTGATTTATTATCATTTTATATGTATATGTAAGCTTTACAATCGATATTTCTATCAATAAATCTTCTTAGATGTTTTAGGTAACCGCTGTTATGAGATGACGTGGGAAGTCGTTTAATGGGGGAGGGGCACGGTTATTTTATGCTTACTTCAATTCCTCGACCCATTAAAATTGCATAACACTTTGTCAATGTGTTACATAACATGGGTGTCCCCTGTGTGTGCGTGCACACACACATGTATGTATATATATACGAGTGTGCGTATGTACACGTGCACACATATATATATATATGATGTATACATTGTGCATCTATGTATGTATGTGTACATATATATACATATGTCTATATATGTGTATACATGTATATATATGTGTGTGTGTGTGTGTGTGTGTATGTATGTAAATATATAAATATCATTTATGTTGCTGCTGCTGTCGTTGTTGATTAATCTGACGGTCTGCACTGATCGAGCAGATTTATAATCACAGTCTTTCCAACCGTGACTATCCGTCTTTTGGGCATTTCAAAGTGTTGCCCAAAACCAATATGAGCATTTTCCCAATAACAAAGTGAAATCTTCAGGAAGACCATGAGAAATTCAAATGACAAACTGGCCATCCTCAGTGGATGTTGGATCAAAGAATCTATGCTCAATAATTAGGAATTCTTTTAGGCGATCTTGTGAAGATACAAGGCAAGACGCAGCAGAACAAGTCTACCTCTCAAACATAGATGTATCATCATTCAGTAATGTTATGTTATCAAGACATAAAACTTAGCAGCGATTTAAGCAATTGAGGAATCATTTACACTTTAATACAAGGGGCTCTATAACAAAAATATTACCAGACATAATGTATGTTTGTTGTTTAAACGCCAGAAACTGTGGTTTTTGCCCGGGTAAAAATCCCTTTAAAGACCTAGTTTTAAAGAACACAATATGCTTCAGAGCTAGAGGAAACGAAATCTGGAGCGATTTGATTTCACCGAAACCTAAAGTATATTGTATTCTTTTTAAGAATTTACGTCTGTAAAGAGTTGTTTCCCGGCCGAAAACTGTAGTTTCTGGCGTTTAAACAACACACATACTTAAGCAGTGTTGTATTGGTAATGTTTTTATTTACTTTGTAATGAACTCTCTCTCTCTCTCTCCTTGTCTACTAATGTACTTCATATTGCAATATGCACACACTACGTACAGCCACAAACTTACACACACACATGCACGGACTGAATGCTCCTGCATAAGAAACAGAAAGCATCGACCGAAAATAATTATAGGCAAAACCAAAACTGAAGACATTAATTTTTGCCATTTGTGCCATTTGTGAGGGAATCTCTTTAAGATATTATGTTCCCATAATGCACGAAGTGGTCGTCAGAGCAAGCTGGAATAGATTACAATAGCGCCCATTTTGAACATTGTGGCCTCAGATAAAAGCCTGCAAAACTTTGGGGTTGGAGAGGTGAAATGTGTAATGCAGTTAAGATAACGTTTGATTTGCGTTTAGAAAATATCATAATAAGTCAAAATAAACCATAATGAATCATAATAATTTATAATTCAGAATAAAAATAAAAGCTGTGCAGACTCACTCGACTCAGATTCAATGGGAGGACATTAGAAAGATTATTTTGTGTTTTAAAGGTTAATTTATGACGCTATAAATCTGAAAGGGTTAAAATATTAAAGTTTTCGGGTTAGAATAATAACATCCCGAATTTCCTCTGGGAAAATATCTTGTGTTCTAAGCCCAACAATAGCAAACTACAAACGAAGTTAATTATTCTTGATGGTTCTTCTTTATCGACTGTTGAAATAAAAGCGTTCTCTTCAATCAATTTACTTCACTGCTTTTGAATTCATTCCTTGTGACCAAATCCAATGCTTTGTTTGTTGTTTTTAGTTTCTATGCAAAAGAGAACAAAAATTCAAAACTGTAGCGTGTTTAAGATAGAGAAAACGCGTTTTTAATAAAAGGATTTTGTAACTGGAAAAAAATATAATTCTTCAGTACTTTGGGCAACAACATTTCTCTGAATAGCACCATTCTTCTACTGAAATAGAAGTGTTGGTTCCTAAATGTCAGAAAATTTAGAGATGAAACTTCAAGAAAACATAGAAAAAAGTCGTAAATTCATGATAAAAGTTAGTGGGTATTTGCACTTGACAAAGAATGGCCATACTAGAAAATGTTGAAGAACCATCTAATTATTCAGAACATTTAAGAATAAAAGGTGATTTCTATCTTCCGGAATGGTTCGATAAGTTGGCACAGATATATACCTTAGTGACTATTTTTAAAAAATTGGTTCTGATCTCTGACGATTAACCTTATAAAGCATGGGCAAGATGAAATAAACACAAACATTTTTGAGAGACAAAAAGGTTTAATATTTGTTGCATTTGTTGGTATAGCCCAGCTTTTGGACATCAGGTGCTTTGTGGCCATAGCTTTCACATAATACGAGTACATTTTTTCTTACCATTTATAATATCTAGTGATATTGCCTTATCTGCAACGGGTATTCTTTTGCTGGAGGATTTTGAATGGGTAATCGATCGTCACCTTGATGCTTTGTTGAACAGAGTTTCCGATATGATATTTTCTATATTATTGTTTACCATTCCTTGGGTGTTATCTGGGGTGTTTACCATTCTTTGAGTGTCATCTTGGGTTATTTTAATTTCAATGTTTATGTCATCGACATAATAAAAGTGTAGTAACAGAGTGAGACTTCTCAATTAGGTATAGTTTGGGCTTCTTACCACACATTTGAAATGCTTGACCGCGATTCCGGAAACACCAACACCAATAGCTGCATCCTTCTCTTGGTAATATCTATAACTAAATTTGACTATGAGCGTGTTCTTTTGATATCGTTTGTATACGGGTCACATTGCTAGTATCCCCTTTATTTGGTCGTAAACTGTTGGAGTCTGGGTAGGTTCAGTCCATTCTTCCAACGTTCAATAGGGGACTTTATAGGTGGGTAATGTGGACTGGTCAATATTGTTGTGGTCTGGAGAGGCGCCAGGATTGTTTAAATATTTATTGTCACATGAAGGTTTTATCAAAAGTTGGTATCAACAAAACGAAACATTATATTACTTTCGTAAATTATCTACAGACACTTTTCTACAGCAAAATCAATATTAATTGACAGATCTATAGATCTCTTGATGTTACATTTATGCTACATGTAATATAATCTTGGCGGTCGAAGGATTTTCTTTCCTGGTAGGTAATAGTGATTGGCTTCCTAGTTCCGGTCAGACAGGACAAAAGGTCTTTCAGATCGTGTTCAAGTATCTGTTATCGCGAAACATTATACCACTTTCACAAATTATCTGCACACGCTTTTCTACACCAAAATCAATATCATTCGGTTGCACTTAGAAGGTTTTCAGAGCAGAGAAGGACGTATAAGAAATATTTCTATTTGTGGGATTCAGTGAGAGGATGAGGAGCAGATTTATGGACGTGTGGAGGGGGGGGCGATTCTAGCTTCATACGTTGAGAAGAGAAGGTATGCGCCTAGTAGTTCGGATGTGTTGCACTCACGAATGTAATTCCGTTGTTTCGGTCTCCGGACCGAGCACCGCATTGTACTCTTCTGAAAAACACCTCGTTCCTCATTGCCCCAGGCCACTCAGCTGCAAATGAGTTCCAGTGATATCTAGAAAGTTAAGCCTGGGATGGACTGGCATCTCATCCAGAGTGATGGGTGTGTTGTCATCTCAATCACGGAAACTGAGTTACTTTACGGCCTTATGAATCCTCGGGCTCATAACACGCCTCAACCTTCTTCATTCACTGATGTGTGTCATTGCTTGTGATCCGGAAGTCGTTTGCAGTATGTCGCCATTTTGAATGAACAAAGTTCCACCACATTTTTATATAAAAAGTTTAGCGATGTTGTCGTGATTTTGTGTTATTATTTTCCTCATGTCGTACATTGAGTGGCCATATTTGAACAAACTCTTTAGTTTCATTCTACAAGACTTATTTGTAAAGAAGCTTACAGTGTCCATATTTTTGTTGAACGTCTCTGACTCCGATACCAGAGCGGTTCACACACTCACTTTTTATGTACTCCAATGTCTTAAAGCCTCTTCATCTGTGTTGTGGTGAAATCCTGACATCTCTGTGGGATAGCAAGTTAATTGTCCTAAACCTTATAAAGGCGCATGCGTACTGACCTTATAAAGGCGCATGCGAGGTACAGTGTGGTGTGTGCAGTCGCATTTGTGAAGGCAGTCGTAGAAGTCGTTGAGAAGAAATATAAGTTTGTTGTGTGTTCGTTACTGATTTAGTGTTTGTAGTGTTATAACACTGTTACAGTGTAGTCTATATCCAAAGCCGAGGATATAAGAGTGACAACAAGACATTCGAAGCTCACTATGGACGTTCTTAGCATGGAAGACCTATTAGCTTCCGTGGTACAGTTGGAACGGTAACTATAACAAGAAGAACAACAGCAGCAACAGTTGCAACGGCAACTACAACAGCAACAACAAGAACAACAGCTACAACAACAACAACAACAACAACAACAACAGCAACAACAACAACAACAACAACAACAGGAAAAATCAACAGTTGTTGGAATTATTGTTGCTGTCCAAAAAACAAATCAGGTTCTTTTTCTGCTAATTCGATCGAAGAATTTACTTATAATCCAGAAGAAGGGATTACGTTTTCTGCCTACTTCAGAAGATATGAAGGAATCTTCAAAGAAGAATGAAGAAACGGGACAGACGAAAAGAAGGTATGACTTATTTTAAGGAAATTATCACCTGCAGAACATAAAAAGTATTGTAATTACATCCCGCAGAGAAAACCATCCGAAATTTGTTTCGAGGAAACAATTAACCTGTTATCTAAAACATTCAGTGAAATAAGTTCATTATTCAATCTCCGTTGGGAGTGTCTGAATTTGTAAACAAAGAGAGAAACGGTAGATAGACAGATAGACAGATAGACAAGCCAGACAGGTAGATAGATAGATAGATAGATAGATAGATAGATAGATAGATAGATAGATAGATAGATAGATAGATAGATAGATAGATAGATAGATAGATAGATAGATAGATAGATAGATAGATAGATAGATAGATAGATAGATAGATAGATAGATAGATAGAGATAGATGAAAGAGTGAAATAAAAAAGATGGGATTGACGAATATGTTTCCAATCAAAATTATTAAAAATTAATTCAATCTTAATATCCAACTTAAAGTAGACATCTTGTTAGAACAGCGAATAATGCATCATTAGCCCTGAGAAACCATCTCATGTTGGTGCATTAAAGCACACACAAAGATCGTCTGTTCTGGTCATCCGAACTTCCATATAACATGGTTTCAGTCTACTGGGCATCATCAGTGGAAGGCGTCCGGTCGACGCACAATAGGCAAATCTCGCTGCTATGATAAACAGAATATTAGCTTTTTTCAGACACGGGTTAGCCGGCGGTTCTCGTTTGCTATTATCTATGTGTGTACGTTTATACACTAAGACCCTATGTGAGAGGCTCTCTCACGGCTAATAACGAAGTATTCGGTGTTCTAGCAAGACATCCACGTTACATTGGGTATAAATATTGCCATTTGCTACTTGTACAGCTTCCGTCGCTAATAATTAAGTTTTAATAAGTCTGTTACCTATTTGTAATATCAGTGTCTGAAAAGATGCAAATGTCCAATATATTGTGGCAGCGAGATTTGTCCAATATATTGTGGCAGCGAGATTTGTCCAATATATTGTGGCAGCGAGATTTGTCCAATATATTGTGGCAGCGAGATTTGTCCAATATATTGTGGCAGCGAGATTTGTCTGTTATGCGATGACTGGATGCCTCCCACTGATGATGTCTAGTAGACTGAAATTATGTGATATGAGAGTTCAGGCACCCATAACAGATGAATCTCCTCTGCTACGTTCTATGTGTGTGTGTTTTATGTACCAAGTGCTTATAAGAGAGGTTCTCTCAAGGCTACAGATGCAAAATTCCTATGTTGCTGCTTGAAAGAGTGGAAGGAGATGATTATGATGCTCCGAACATTGTGTTATATGGAATATAAACTCTGAGTGGGAAGAGAAGAAGAAAAGACGATCAACAATAGAAAGGAAAAGTCCAGTAGGAATGCACAAGTGTATTGTTGGTTTACATCGTTGGCGTGGACCGATTGAAAGTAACGAACCGACCTTGAGTGATATTCAAGAACAGAAGAAGGATGCGGGGGTGACGTGTAGTAGAACAGTGCTTGTGTGTGTGTATGAGTGTGAATGTATACATCAGTGTGTGGGAAAGTGTACACTCATCTGTGGGTGTGTGTCTGTATGTCAGTATCTGTGTGTCTGTGTGATTCTGTACGTATCGTATTGTTTGTGCGTAAGTCGTAAGTATATACCTGTTAAATCGTATTGCGATGGCGGGTTTGCGTGGTAGTGTCGATGTGTCTGTCTACGCACATACATATTCCCCCCATATATATATATATATATATGTATGTATGCTATATATACATTTATAGATTCATACATATGTGTGTCTATGTGTGGTGTGTGTGTGTGTGTGTGTGTGTGTGTGAGTGTGTGTGTGTGTGTGTGTGTGTGTGTGTGTGTGTGTGTGTGTGTGTGTGTGTGTTGTGTGTGTGTGTGTGGTGTGTGTGTGTGTGTGTGTGTGTGTGTGTGTGTGTGTGTGTGTGTGTTTGTGTGTGTGTGTGTGTACATATGTAAAATCATTGTAATGGAAATATATACTTCATGAAATTTTATAGTCGCTTTCAGATGCTTCTAAAACTTCGTCTAGCATTTAATGTAATTACCGAAGATTGGTTCTTTCGAAATATTCCAAAGATATTAACTGAAATGCCAGGAACAATATCTTAAATAATGAACTTATTTTAGATAAGAAATTTCTCGATAAATTCTTTAGACTTGAAATACTTGTCATTATGGCGAATAATTTCCTTCCAGCTGTGTACCGTAGTTGTTGGCTTTCAATATTGGAGTTTCTTTCAAAATACACATAAATTCACAAAATTTTCAACGTTTCAAACACACATACACACACACACACACACACGTAAATTGTGACCGGCCACCTACTTGCTAGCAAGGTTCTAAAGGAAAGCAACGGATTTTGTTTATAATCATTTAAATCTTAAGGCCTTGCAGAAGATGTTATGAGAAATTACCAACGAGAAACATCTGTATTCACTCTATCCCTGGTAACGTCTTTCCCTGTATATATATATATATATGCAGGGAAAATGTGATTTTTTAAACAAATGAACCGCACTTCATATTTGAGGCCCTGTTATTCAGGCACTCAGATGTAAGGCAAGAGAATAATGTCACATCTCATTTTTTCCAGAGCGCATGAATGTTGGTCAGTATTTCCATGAAGGTACAGATTTTTAGGGAAAATCCCAAGTAAACGCAGACAGTATTTTGAATGTTATATTCATATTGTAAATGAGTATATTGAGCGGGAAAATATGGTGGACATAAATGGGTTTAGTGGGTGGGTGGGTGGGTGGTGTATGAGAGAGAGGAGGGTGGAAAGAGAGAGAGGGGAAAATAATAAAAGAATAAGATAGTGGTAAAAGGGTAAAAAAGGTAAGAGGGTAAAAGTATAAATGAAAATAAAATATAAATAGTAATAAAAATAATAAGATAAAAGTAAAGATAATGATGGATATATCATAAATGTGTTTTGTGAGTGAGTGTGAGTGGGAGAGAGGAGAAAGTGAGAGAGAGGGAGAGAGGAGAAAAGGAATAAAAATAAAATAAGATAGAGATAATAGGGTAAAAAAAATATAAATAAATAACAGTAAAGGTGATGATATAGATATGTGAGTATTGTATGGGGCTTAGAGGTCAAACGTTAAAGTTTCAGTAGAGTGGGGCTGGAAATTCAATCTAGGTCCGGTTATAAGGACAATAGTTTAGTGCAGATATTGAAAATTGCATTTCAAGTTTAATAGCAATTAAATTATACCATAAACCTAATCAATACCTCAGATATTTTAGCATAGACACTACAATAAGCCTAATCAATACCCCAGAGGCATTAACAAAGACTCCAATTACCATAAATCTACCTTCGATAGTGTAATAAAAGGCATATCTATCCGGATATCTGATCTCTTGGCCACAGAGGAAATCTTCAATAACCACGCTACATACTATAACCAGGCGCTCTCTGGCAGCGGCTTCCCCCAGCAAATTGAATTCATGGCAAGCACCAGGCTTAAAAAAACACACTGCTAAACTCAGTCCCCAAGTGTCACGCCCCACTACTGGGCAAATAAGCCATTCCACTATACATAGACAAACTAAAACACCCGCTAGAAACTTGGAAGGACTTCGGGTAAGACACTCTCGTCAGCCCTATGCCCACCCGTATAACACCCGACCGAAACTTGTCAAGTTTTGGCACACGGCCAGCAAATTTGGGGACGGGGCTAGGTGACACCCCTCCCTCCCAATAATCATGTGGTACTGCTTTTATCAATTCCAAAAGGATGAAAGGCAAAGTTGACCTCAGTAGAATTTGAACTCAGAACATATAGATGGATAAAATACTTCTAAGCATTTTGCCTGGTGCAGTTACAATCCTGCTAGCTTGCCACATTAAGAACACCAATAAGATTAAGCAGAATTATTATATCCTGTGTTTCTTAAGGTTGTTGGATGTGAATTGAAGGAGATTTAGCTATAAAGTAAATCTGACCCCATAAAAACAAAGAAATCAGTGACAGGCAAAGTCTGTAACAATGTATATCTTCTTGAAAAGCTTAGTAACTACTATGCAGGAGCAAGAACTGAATGTTCTTTGTCTATCTCCTTAACTTCTTGGAGATTTTAGGTATAATTATAGTAATGTGTCCATCTGTTCTAATTTAATTAAATTCTATGTTTTTGAGAAGCTGAAGATTGCTCTGCATCTTAAACTGATGTAATGATTGCATTGTTCAATTAAATGGAGTTGCATGAAATGATCGTACTGCATTACCTCTAGATATCTTTGTTGCTTATTTTGATTTTAATCATATATATATATATTATATATATATATATATATATATATATATATATATATATATAGGGTGGCAAAAAAAAAAATTTTGTAGAATTTTTTGCCACCAGCGGCCTAGTGGGAAAAATTAAATAGTCATAGACCATTTTTAAGTTCAACATCAACAATCAAGGAACGGCCATAATAGGCCATTCACCCACTAGAAATAACAGCCAAAGCTTCAACCGCAAATAAAAGTCAATTCCGTAAACAGGAGAAAATTTAAAAAACATTTACCCTGTAATTTCTTATACGATGCACCGTTTCATCTGCTGTTTAATGGTAAACTAATCTGATTAAATTAAATCAAGCCAATCTTCCATAGGCCCTCAGATTCTTCAGTAAGAAATAGCCACAAGTCGGAACAGATATCTGTTCCGACTTGTGGCTATTTCTTACTGAAGAATCTGAGGGCCTATGGAAGATTGGCTTGATTTAATTTAATCAGGTTAGTTTACCATTAAACAGCAGATGAAACGGTGCATCGTATAAGAAATTACAGGGTAAATGTTTTTTAAATTTTCTCCTGTTTACGGAATTGACTTTTATTTGCGGTTGAAGCTTTGGCTGTTATTTCTAGTGGGTGAATGGCCTATTATGGCCGTTCCTTGATTGTTGATGTTGAACTTAAAAATGGTCTATGACTATTTAATTTTTCCCACTAGGCCGCTGGTGGCAAAAAAATTCTACAAAATTTTTTTTTGCCACCCTATATTGATTAATTATGAATTTTCTGGTTAATTCCGTAATGGAATCGACGGCTTATATTTATTTGCTGCCGATAAATTTGGCGCGAGTGCGATGATTTGAAAATTTTAGGTCAGATATTACCTTGGCAGGGTCGGAGATGCCTCGTGAAAATATATGTTCCGACTTGTGGCTATTTCTTACTGAAGAATCTGAGGGCCTATGGAAGATTGGCTTGATTTAATTTAATCAGGTTAGTTTACCATTAAACAGCAGATGAAACGGTGCATCGTATAAGAAATTACAGGGTAAATGTTTTTTAAATTTTCTCCTGTTTACGGAATTGACTTTTATTTGCGGTTGAAGCTTTGGCTGTTATTTCTAGTGGGTGAATGGCCTATTATGGCCGTTCCTTGATTGTTGATATATATATATATATATATATATATATATATATATATATATATATATATATATATATATATACACGTATAATTAATCAGTTTAGGGTAGCAAAAAATTCAGTAAAAATTTATCGCTACCAGCGGCCTAGTGGAAAAGAGAAAATAGTCAAAGACTAAATATGTATAAATATAACAATTTAGGAATGGCCTAAACAGGCCATTCGTCCACCAGAAAGAGCAGCCAGAACTCCAACCGCCAAGTAGTGTAATTCGGAAATAAGGTGAAAATTTAAAAACATTTACCTAATTCATCTTTTATACGATGCATCGTTTCAGTGTCTTTAATGATAGACCAGCTTAATTAAATTAAATTAAGCTAGTCTACCATAGGTCACACTTCATCAGTAAAAGAAACCTGGGAGAGACGGATATACACGAGGCAACTGTATCAATGCCTCGGGAATATCTGTCTTAAAATTTTCAAGACCAACGCATTCGCGCCAAACTTATCGGCAGCAAATATAAACTGCCGATTCAATCTCAGAATTAGTCAGAAAATTATCAATTAATCAATTTAGGGTAGCAAAAAATTCAGTAAAAATTTATCGCTACCAGCGGCCTAGTGGAAAAGAGAAAATAGTCAAAGACTAAATATGTATAAATATAACAATTTAGGAATGGCCTAAACAGGTTTCTTTAACTGATGAAGTGTGACCTATGGTAGACTAGCTTAATTTAATTTAAT
>NC_043013.1:22933784-22941284 GCF_006345805.1 Octopus sinensis
ATGGCCACATAGAGTTTCCAACGCTGGCTCTTAAAATCTCTGGTTGTTTTTGTTGTTTGGTTCCAAGTAAGATCTAGTGAAGAAGACCTATGATTACAAGCATTCTAATCATGGACAACCAGCTAGCGCTTAAGGGTCACGTGGTCACACATTATCTAATGTGGCCTTCCGTATTTTAGAAATCAGGTTGTCATTTGAGGTAGATTTGCTTGCTATTTTCCAAGTCCAGTGACCGTGTAGAGACCCACTGGAAGCTTACATACGTGGCAACTTATTCTATTTTGTTTTAATACAAGAAGGACACCATCTATATATATAAAACTGTAGTTGTGTGAGTGTCTGTCCCCTTCGATTTAGATTCCTAACTACTCCCACATTTTGCGGTGCAGTTTAACCAAATTCGGATATCTTATAGTCGTGATTCATATCGAGCCCGTCTGTGTACTAGCGCGCGTCTACGATGAGTCTACGATTTTAAAAATAATTTAACATCATTTTTTATTCCATTTTAATGCATAATTTTTCGTGTGTCGATGGCGGCGGAGTTGGCGTCCATGGTTACACCTGCACCTGTTTGCTTCTCCCCCTTCTTCCCTCCCTCGTGAAGCTGTGGGGAAGTGAGTGTAAGGAAATCAACGTCGTAAAGCGTTGTCAAGGAGACCAGCGTTCTTTTAGAACAACGACTTCATGGCTTGAAGACACCAAAACAGAAATGGCTAAGAAAGCCCGAATTGGCATCTATAAGGGAAGTAACTCTCTAAAAATGCTTATATAGTTATTTCCCTTACAAACCCGAGCAACGCCGGGCGATACTGCTTGTTTTTTATAAGTGAAAGGCAAAAGCAGGCGAGAGAGTAAACAGAAGCAGTGTTTTGTTTTGAAGCTTTACATTCCCAACAACGCGCGGGTCTTAGCTGCAAAGAAAACTCTAATCTGTTTAGGAGGAAAATACGAAAAGAAAAGCAAGCGGTTATAAAATAAAAGAGGAAATAAACTTGAAATGTGTTCCGAGAAAACATAGTTGTAATCACATGCTGTAAGAGATAATGAATAAAGAGGAAGCTAAGATTGTAATCTCTGGCTATCAGAACAATTGATATCATGGAATCTCGTACATCAAATATTACAACATCAAGTTATAAAATGGTCGTGAATGACATGTTTTGTTCTAATCTGTGATTACGCGAAATCGTGATTAGAAGACAAGGCTAAGATCTCCCTTGCTTATTTTCTCCTGTTGCATTAATAAATCCCGAGGAATATAGATAGCAACGCAAAAAAAATGAGATGTGGAAATGAAAAAATTAAAACTAAAACTAACATAAAATCAAGCTTCTATGAAATATCTCGGAAATAACTTGATTTTCAGTAGCATAAATAATTTTGGCCGAGCAACTTGTCTCAGAATTTCTGCTAGAGAGAGCAAAAGATAATTTGTTCGATCGTTTGTATTGCTGTAGTTTCGGGAAAATTTGTTTCTTCTAAATATGAAGCACGTACATTGTTAAATGGAGAGGATAAAGGAATGATGAAGAAGAGGAAGAGGTGAGGTGGGGAATGGGGAATAGGGGGAGGATGAAGAAAAAGAGGTGGGGGAAGAGAAGGAAGATGATGGGGTGGAAAAGGAAGGAGAAAAGGGGAGGAGGAAGGGAGGAGAAAGAGGTGGAGGAAGAAGAGGAAGAAGACGTGGGGAAGCGGAGGTGGGTGATGAGGTGGAGGAGGAGGAAGAAGAAAAAGAGGAGGAGAAGGAGGTGGAGGAAGGAGATGAAAGAGATGTGGAGAAGAAGGAGGAGGAGGAGGAGGAGGAGAAAGAAGAAGAAGAAGAAGAAGAAGAGGAGGAGGAGGTGGAGGAGAAGGCGGAGGAAGGGGATGTGAAAGAGGAGAAGGAGGAGGAAAGGGAGGAGGAGGAGGAGGAGCAGCAGCAGCAGCAGCAGGAGGTGGGGCAGGTGTATAATAACCTCTGAAAAAAGTTGTATCCTTCATACATACCTTCATCGGTTGGCGATGTTTTTGTCACTGAAATTCAATTTGAAAATCCACTTTTGTTGGAACTGTGAATCGAAGACTTTCCAAACGGTTGAAGATGCAGAGCCAAAAGACTGAAAGAAATCTGCAGTGCGGGTTTCAAGGTGAAAAAACAATAAAAATGATGGTAGAAAAAGGCAAATCAACCAAGGTGGACATATCAGGTCATCCCATAAGTTTTGTTCGAATTTTAAATACAGAAAACAACTGATCAAATGTTATATTTAATTGAAATTTAATCATCAATGTACTTTCCCTGATTATCTATGACTTCCTTCCATCTATTTACAAGCTTTTTAATCCCATCAATGTAAAACTCATTTGGTTTCAAAGCGAAGAACTCTGAAATGTCGGTTTCGACCTTCTCCTGGCTTGAGAAAGTTATGTCTCCCAAATGATTCTGTAAACTACGAAACAAATGGTAGTCTGAAGGAGCAAGGTCGGGAGAATAAGGTGGATGAGGGATTTTTTCCCAACCAAGCTCTTCGATCTTCTGTGATGTGATCTCTGCAGTG
Organism: Octopus sinensis; assembly: GCF_006345805.1. Taxonomy (NCBI): domain Eukaryota; kingdom Metazoa; phylum Mollusca; class Cephalopoda; order Octopoda; family Octopodidae; genus Octopus; species Octopus sinensis. The sequence continues at coordinate 22,936,325 of NC_043013.1, forward strand.
TGGGGTCGCGCATTGTCCTGATGAAATACCACTCCTTTTCAATTCACTAAAGTGGGTCTTTTCTTCTTCAAAGCTTGGTTCAAACGCTCTAATTGCTGACAGTAGACTTAAGCATTGATTGTTGCATTTGGTGGTAATAATTCAAAGGGAATTACTCCTTTGTAATCCCACCAGATAGAGAGAAGAGCCTTTTTTTCCCCTGAAGTTACCTTCTCGGTTGTGGTTGAGCTTTTCCCTTTTACCAAGTCACTGTTTACGACGTTTAACATTTGGATAGGTGAGAAATGGGCTTCTCCACTACTAATAAACAGTGGATTGATACAGTCAGTAGGGAGAGGGACAGTTAGCGGCGAGGTACGCCTTTGAGTTCCGGTTGGTCATTTCTTGTTTGACATCGTTTTGTTACAGATGTCAAGGAGGGGTGCAATCAAGGAGAGGATGACAGTGCAAACATTCGAGAACAAAAAAGTGCAGAACTGGTGTGGTGGGAGTTTTCGAACAACAATTCAAGCCACACCAGCGGAACTGGAGGAAATTCCTGACTTTAAAATTCTGCTTGATGAGGCAAAACTGAGATTCTCGGTCCAGGGAAGAATCCTAACATGTTTCGAGTGTAGACTGAAAGGGAACATAAGGAAAATGTGCCCCCAGACCCTTGTGCATGAAGCACAAGGAAAAAACAGGTTGAATCAAAGGAGCAGCAAGAGAAGCCTAAACAGGAAGCTCCAGGTGAGGAGTTAGAGAAGCAGGAAGAGGCGGAGAAGACAGTGGAGAAGGAGAATTGCCCACCGGAGGAAACTGGACCGTCCACATCTACCGAGGTAAGTGAAGAGGAATTGATCAGTTGCAAGGAGGAAAAGGAAAGCAAAAGTTGTTCTCTTCCTCCAATAAACACAAGATGCTTAAAAACGAATGCACGAGAACAAATACGAACGCAGATAAAAGACATTACAAATGCAGACAACAAAATGGAAAAAGATACCCCAAAAAAGAACGCTGAATATACAACACACAACAGGAACAAAAATAAACGCACAAGAACAGATACGAGCGCAAACAAAATCATTACAAACACAGACAGCAAAAAAACTTACCCCCAAAAATAACACTGAATATACAACACAAGCACAGCAAGAAGAAAGAGACAAAAATAACATAACTGTTTAAAAACTCTTTCTAAAAATGTTCAATGACGTTATCTGGAGTGTGGGGTTCGAGTTAACGTCGTTCTCCCTTGCCATTTATCATTACTATTTTTTTCATTCGATTTAATTTCCCCCAACTATTGTGTTTTGTCTGTCCTCCTTCGTTCCATCTATATTAGATCTTGTGTGGCCAAATAAAGAAATACAGTCAGCGAGCTACGCCTTCGAGTTGGCTATTTATTGTTTGATGTCGCTTTGTTGCAGTTGATCCTCTTTTGACTACAACGTCTTTAAAATCTGTTAGTGTCTTTTGACACATTGATCGCTTGAACAGGGTTGGTTTCATGTTGTTCCCCCGTTAGGGGCGAATTGTTGGCATTTTGAGTGGGAATTGTGCCCGCACAAAATGATTTGTGATTTGTATTAAGTGTTGGAGCTCCTGGAGAGCGTCGACGCGGAGTACGAAAGCGACTCGGAAGAAAGGGTTGAAAGTTATGTAGCAGCAGTCGGTAAAAAGCAAAGAAGGTACAACATCAGGCCAGAGGCAATGGAGAAATTTGATCCAATTCTGCGGGGGGGGGGAGGCAAACCTGAGATTAACTCCCCCACCCCTCACAAAGGAAGCCACAGAAGAAACAAGAAAAAAACGATAATTTCTAGAACACTATCTTTTAAAACAAAGAAAATAGAGATAGCGTCTAAGGAAGACAGTGAAAAGGCCCTAAAGCCTATTTTGTTCACGGTGGCATTCATGAAAAGGGGAAAGAAATTCGGTACCGTGCAGGTAAAATTGATGTCAGAATACAACGCTGGAGGTGATTCCGCTGTCCCCCTACAGACGAAGGAGCTGGCTCTTTTACCATCATACTTCATAAAGTATACATTTATTATACTTTAGCATGTACAATGCTGACAGTGACTTCCAAGGTCTCGACCACCTTACCTTTCATATATATTGTCACTGAAGACAATCCTATTAACCGATGCTTTTGTACGGTGTTGAGAAAAGATTCGAAAGAATTCGATACAAGTGATTCCATCGTAGATTTCGGAGAGCAGAAAAACCAGATACAACAGAAGATGAGGTTAAAATAGGGTTAGAAGACAGAGAGGGCCTTGGATATTAACGGAAGGAGTTGGTGACAACAGATGTACTGAGGATGATGAAGATGACGATTCGTTGTTCACGAAATCCAAACTTGTTGACACGCGAGAATCTCTTGATAATGCATCCGAATGTGCAGAATGTGTAAATGCATCGCAAAGTGAAGAATGTGCACATCCACATCCACATATGTATGTGGCGTAATTCTTTGCATGTCATTTTATATATGTAGGCATATAGTTATGTGCGTAGTGTGTGTGTATGTGTGTGTCTGTATGTAAATATATATATATATATATATATATCTATATATATATAATATATATATATATATATATATATATATGTATTTATTTATTTATTAGTGAACACATCGTATACCATGTATGTATACATTCTTTCCTTTATGTTTGTGTACGTCACTGTTTTGTGTGTGTGTGCGTCGTTATTTGTAAGTTCCCCCTCTGGCGCTACTACTACACTCCAAACCTTTCCTCCCATGGACTAATTTACTCAACAATATCAAATCTTATTAAAAGATAATGCCATTGTTTCCGGACTAAAAAAAAAAAACACTTTTTCAACTCCGAGCGGCCAACTAAACCCTTTAACCTCGTTTTTATCTTTATGCTCCAATGAACTCCATTTTCACAAACAATCTTTCATGGCTGCCCGACTCCCGAACCAATGCATCCACTCAGACACCAACCTACTGAATGACAAATTTAATTTATCAACCTTCATTTTGTTTCTAATCATGGAAACAGATTCTTATCTTTACACATTCCATCGATCTGGACCCAAACTCACACACTTCCCTGCAGCATGAATACACACACACACTCAAACACACAAACACATTCACAGAAGCACACACACATATATACACACATACACACATCCCTCAGACAGACCTACACAATATCACTATCTTCAATAAAGAAAAACGGAAATAAAATATAAGCAATCCAACATAACACGTTCGCACACAATATTGAATCTTCAAACTTTCGATGGCGAGAAATGCAACTTTTATTTCAAAATAATAATTAATAGCGACAGAAGGAGTATTATTAATACGAAAAGGTGATATTGGCCTTGCACTTAAAATGGATGTTGTGTTAGAACACAGAATACTGCATCGATTTCCATGAGAGGACTTCGCATATGGTGCATAAAAATAATCCATTAGCGAAGACAGCCGCCTGGAATAAAAGTCGTAGCTGCAGGGAAATATCGAACACTCAAATAACCACAACGAAATTGTTACAATTCAAATATGTAGAGTTTCCCTCTTTCTTTGAGTTAACTGAAGCAGAAAAATATGTTTGCAGCCATGCATTAATGTATATATGTATGCATGAATGCATGGATTTATACACGCATTAATAAATACGGGCATGCATATACACTAGTATATATGTATAAAGCAATATTTATATATTAGGGATGTTTCGGGTTAAGCTTTATGAGTGCAGTTCTTAAAACAAAATATGTTCCTGTAGACAAAAAACATATATTCGAGTGTATATGCGTCGTATATATGCTTCGCCTGATTTGTTCAGCTATTTCGGTTCATTCGCTTCAGAGAAGAAAACTTCGTCTCGCTCCTGCCTACGAATTGTGTGCGTCAGACAAACTACTGCTGTGTACGTATGTTTAAATTCCTTGTATTCATCGATGTCTGGAGCGATTTTTATGTAATTATTTAAAATATATACCAGTCCAGACTTGTGTACTTCCCTGTAATATTTCAATTTACAAATGTTTCCATATATACAAAGCTCGAGACTGTCTACATTGCTGGAATACAAAGCAGTCACGTGACAAATTCATTTTTATAGATCGAAAAGACATTGTGTTGCAGTTTTACGTGCTCTAACTTATGATATATACTTGTGTATATACACACACACACACACACATACATCACCTCGATGATGGTGATGCTGTTGACATCGTTTTATTGGACTTTGCCAAAGCTTTTGACTCGGTAAACCACCGCCTATTACTTGTCAAGCTTCAAGCATATAGTTTCCATCCAGATATTGTACGATGGGTTGGTGCCTTCCTCTCAGATCGCTCCTTCCAAGTCCAAGTTAATGGTTCGCTGTCCGACGTCTCCAGTGCGTACAGTGGCGTGCCTCAAGGTTCAGTGCTTGGGCCCTTATTGTTCTTTGTCTTCATAAATGACTTGCCCTACGACCTCACGCAACACACCCTTCTATTTGCCGATGATGTCAAACTGGTCGCTCCTCGCGGTGATATAGAGGATCTTTGTCGGTGCCTCCACCAAGTTTGGAGATGGTCTAACGAATGGGACCTGTGTCTGAACGTGTCAAAGTGCTGTCATCTGCCTGTTGTCTCTTCTCCTGCAACTCAACTTGATTTCGAGCCGGGTCGTCTGCTGCTGGAGAGGACCGACCAGGTAAAGGACCTGGGTATCTTGGTGGATTCTTCCTTTTCGCCTTCGGCCCAGTGCGTCTATGCTGCCAACAAAGCACGCGGAGTTCTGTTTTTGATTCGACGGTCATTCGCGATGCTCACAGCAGCCATATTCCTACCGCTCTATGTCACGCTGGTGAGACCCATATTGGAGTACGGGATTCAAACCTCTTCTCCTTATCTCCTCAAAGACATACAGCATCTCCAGAAGCTGGCTACCCGCATGGTTCTTGGTCTCAAGCATTTGTCTTATGAAGAAAGGCTG
>NC_043013.1:22946971-22956971 GCF_006345805.1 Octopus sinensis
TAAGACGGTGAACTGCGAGAATCGCTACCGCGCCGAACAAAGTACTTAACGACATTTCGTCCGTCTTTACCTCCTGCGTTGAGGTCCATTTTTGCTTTCATCCTTTCGGGATCAATAAAATAAGTACCAGTGGAACACTGGGGGGGGGGCGATGCAATCACCCGAAATTGTGTTTTGTATTCTTTTATTCTTTTACTTGTTTCAGTCATTTTGACTGCGGCCATGCTGGAGCACTGCCTTTAGTCGAGCAAATCGACCCCAGCACTTATTCTTTGTAAGCCTAGTACTTATTCTATCAGTCTCTTTTGCCGAACCGTTAAGTCACGGGGACGTAAACACACCAGCATCGGATGTCAAGAGATGTTGGAGGACACACAAACACACACACACACACACATATATATATATATATACATATACGACGGACTTCTTTCAGTTTCCATCTACCAAATCCACTCACAAGGCTTTAGTCGGCCCGAGGCTATAATAGAAGACACTTGCCCAGGGTGCCACGCAATGGGACTGAACCCGGAACCATATGGTTGGTAAGCAAGTTACTTACTACACAGCCACTCCTGCGCCTATACTGAAAATAAGACATTTCTTTCGACTGTGTTTGTCTTACACACACTGAGCATACACACATACACACACTCGTACACAAATAAACGCACATACGCACACACAGAGACATACATATATACATGCAACTTCCGTTAATATTTGTTGTTTTAGGCATTAAGATAAATGTGTGTGTGTGTGTGTGTGTGTTTGTGTGTGTGTGTGTCGCGCGCGCGCGCGCGTGCGTGTGTGTGTGTGTGTGTGTGTGTGTGTGTTCGCGCGCGCATGTTCGTTTTGAGAGACAGAAAGGATGACGAGTGAGAGGGAGGGAGCAAAGAGAGACAGAGAGACAGAGAGAGACGAGAGAACAGATAAACGTACGAACGAAACAAAGGAACAATGAGTACGGATCTGGGAGGTCATGGATTTGTATGCACAGTTTAACCCAGCGATTCATGGCACGACATTTTCTAAACGAGAGAGACAAGATTAACTGTACGGACATTTGCTAGCAAAATGTAGAACTACGGAGGGAAATAAAAGTACATTAATTAATTGCGTTTTCCGTCTCTCTAATAAGGCCCTTAGCATCTTCATGATATCAGAATAACACCCCGCCCCACGTCTCAGTAATTATAGAAGCAGTTACCTCTCCATCTTCGGCGTTGTGTTCTTTGCCCTTTGACAGCGCTAAAGGAAGTATGTAGCGGTTAATATAGGCATACGTACGAACGAAAAGAAAAGACTACACGGCACCTACCGAAGAACCAAAATATCGCTATTAACAGCTTGGCGTTGTAAAGGCGGCGAGCTGGCAGAACCGTTAGCACGCAGGGCGAAATGCGTAGCCGTATTTCGTCTGCCGTTGTTACGTTCTGAGTTCAAATTCCGCCGAGGTCGACTTTGCCTTTCATCCTTTCGGGGTCGATAAATTGAGTACCAGTTACGCACTGGGGTCGATATAATCGACTTAATCCGTCTGTCTGTACTTGTTTGTCCCCTCTGTGTTTAGCCCCTTGTGGGTAGTAAAGAAATAGGTATTTCGTCTGCCGTTATGTTCTGAGTTCAAATTCCGCCGAGGCCGACTTTGCCTTTCATCCTTTTGGGGTCGATAAATAAAGTACCAGTTTCGCACTGGGGTCGATGTAATCGACTTAATCCGTTTGTCTGTCCTTGTTTGTCCCCTCTATGTTTAGCCTTTCATTCTTTTGGGGTCGATAAATTAAGTACCAGTTTCGCACTGGGGTCGATGTAATCGACTTAATCCGTTTGTCTGTCCTTGTTTGTCCCCTCTATGTTTAGCCCCTTGTGGGCAGTAAAGAAATATGTTTTACAGCTTGGCGTTGTGATGCCTCACTTAATGTCTCACAGACGAGGGAAAGTACCTTGATGTTTTTTAACAATGTGTTTATTCATAACTTACTCCTGTGCAACATAAACTTAGAAGATTGCCTGAACCAACTTCTTTGTTAGATATAATATTGAAGTTAAAAGCCGACGTTGTATCATGCCTCTGCCACCAAATCTGTGCGTTTCACGTTTTCTAGTGGATTGATTTTCCGTCATTGTACTTCACTTGTATAAAGATAGACAGGACCGAAGTTATTTTCGTCTTCATCACTCTCTCTCTCTCCCTCTCCCCCTCTCTCTCTCTCTCTCTCTCTCTCTCTCTCTCTCTCTCATTATAGTGAAGGCGTACGAATGCTCAGGATTTCTTTGCGCCCTGCAGGTAGATGTAATTTAACTCATGTCCTGGAAGCTAATTACATTTCTTTACTAATATCATGTGTTTCATAACCAACGCATCAACCTTAGTAATTGCTTCTTTATCTATTTCGACATATATATAAATACATATATACATATATACATATGTATGCATGTAAGTATATATAATATATATATATATATGTATATATATATATGTGTGTGTGTGTGGTATGTGTAAGTATATATATATATTATATATATATATATATATATATATATATATTATATATATATATATATATACACATATACATATGTCTATTTGTGTGGATATACATATGTATCTGTAAAGTTTTATTTATAAAATAATAAAAGCACCGTTTTTACAAAGTTACACACATTTTCCATTTGTTAAAATTTCATTTGCGTCGAAATGTATTTTGATCAGCATCTTTTGAATCTAGCTTTATCTGTAAATAGCCGCAAGAAAATCTCCTCTGGGTGCGCACTCTGGTCTGTATATGTTGGCAGTTGGCCATATATTTATATTTTCATAAATCACTCCGTTGTTAATAGCTCGTTGTCATGAGACGTAAATTTAGAAAGTTGACACTGAACCGACAACCAAATAAACAAGAGAAACCGATGCCGTGCCAGGCTTTTAACCAGGAAATCCAAAGATTTTAAAAGGGAAATATTCATCTCTACACTTGAACCTTTTTCGCTTACTCAGGACTAACAAAGTGCATGTTACCTTCCTTTTCTCAACTCCGTGTATTGGGCTCCAGATAGAATTCGCATCAATATTCCCAATCTATTTTTTAACACATATTCATCTATTGTTCGTGCAAGTTTTTGGAAATATATATTCATTTGTAGTATTCGTTAGTTTTCTCCATTACGTAAACTAATATTAACATCGTCATTTCATTTGATTTGTGTCTGGAGAACATGCTTTCATCCGTCTGCCTACTTCTATAAATGTCTGTGTGTACATGCACACTTTATCCACACAGGCACAATCAAACCAACCCACAGAACACACACACACACACACATACACACACGTGTGTGTGTGTGTGTGTGTATGTGTGCGTGTGGGGGTGGTAGCTGTGCGTGAGAACGGCTAAATGTTTGTTTCCCTCCATTTGTTTGACCTTTCGTGATCAAAAGTATCTGTCAGCTTCAGGTAGTGGCTTTGATTTTTATGTCCAAAGTGCATTAGCAGAACACACGCACACAACACTCAAGCACACATACATAATATATACATACATGCATGTGTATATGTATGTATGTATGTATATGTATGTATGTATGTATGTATGTTGTATGTATGTATATATATATATATATATATAGAATATATTATATATATATATATATATATATATATATATATATATATATATTATATATATATATATACACATATATACCTATATGCAAACGTTTTTATATACATATACATATATACACATATGTATTATACATGAATATTAAAAACAAATTGAGCGTGGGCTTATGTATGTACGGAATTTGTTTACAAAATGTCCACGTTCTAAGCTTCTAAAGTAATCCAAGAATTCTCTAATTCCAAAAACTGTGATGTGCACCAAAAACATTTTAGTAAATGACGTAAGCGTTTGCTTACGTCACTCCTTGCATGACCTGTTTATATTACATTCCAGAACTCAAACTAATAAGTGTGCCTCTGTGTGGCAGTCCGACTTGCTAGAAATAGGAACCAAATTTCCCCTTAAATTTCACCCTGTCGATCTGTAAAGAAAAGTACATATGATTTAATGTAAATGTTCGTAGCAAAAACGAATGGTTATGTCTTTAAGCATAAGCTGATCTGACGACAACAACGCCATCAAGATCAACAACACTAGGAGATCAAGGCTAGGAAACTTTTCCTAGTCTTGATCTACGAGAATTTATAGTGAAATTTACCTGAAATAAAAACATTATTTACATTATTTACATTTGACGGATATTTGTCCTCATCTTGTTGTTAACACGTTTCGGCTGATATACCCTCCAGCCTTCATCAGGTGTCTTGGGGGAAATTTCGAACCTGGGTTCTCCTTTCTAAGGTATATTTTCGATGTTATTATATTATTATTATTATTATTATTATTATTATTATTATTATTATTATTATTATTATTATTATTATTATCATTCCATATTTGACCTTTGCTTTACATTTGCACAAGCTGACTCCAAGTCTCACCAAGAGACCTCAAGGGACAACAGGTTGAAAGTTCGTGTTGGTGTTATGCCTAGGGTGCCATATATTTGGTTTTGTATTTAGTGTTGTACTAGTGAATACCTAAAAAAACCATACGAAAATTATGTTTGTCTTATTATTATTATTATTATTATTATTATTCTTATTATTATTATTGGTGGTGGTGGTGGTGGTGGTGGTGGTGGTCGTCGTCGTCGTCGTCGTCGTCGTTGTCGTGGTATTTTTGATTGATTACAGGTCAGCTCCAGATGAGCAGACCTGTCACCAATGCCGCCTTAATGCACGGCTAAACTGCGCAGGAATTGCTCAGAGACGCAAAGGATCCTAGGGACCCAAAGAATCTACAATCTGACCACCCCCATACTGCAACCCCCTTGGTTATTATGTGTGGCGCGCAGCTGAGCAAGTGACTAACAAAACTCTTTGCAACATCAAAGACAAACTGAAGGTAAGGATTATGGCGGTATTCACCAACTTAAACAAGGAGACCGTCCAGAAGAGTTGCAGTAGATTCTGAAATCGTCTGAAGATTGTGGTAGAAGCCAATGGTGATTTTATTGAATAAATTTACTCTTTAGCATTTCAAGATATTTTAAATGTAACTTTGGTAAATGTATCTGTTAAAATGAGATGTCAGTGTTATTTTCATTTTTGCGTAATTTCGACGACAGTTTATTCACTGCACCCTGTATATATATATATATATATATATATCATTTTGCCAGTTAGCCAATAAAAACACATGCACTATATATTTGGTGTTACTTTGCTACAGTGTTATTTATTTTTTACATTAAACTTAATCTTATTTCGGCCAGAGTTCTTTCGTCACATCCTGTGACCGCATCAGTGGTCCTTTGCTTTCTTCTTTCTTATTTGTGTGTCTCTCCTTATTAACCGTCTTCCATTGGCTAAACTGACAAACAACATAAAGAACGCCCCTTCATCAGTTGTTGGCTGTTTTTCTACTCTCGTATTTCGAACATTTAACAACAATATACACTTTCGATAAAATAGTTGCTCCCGCAAAGCAAATTAAATAAAATTTGGTATTTTGCGGAGGGTCAAAATTGGTAACACAAACAGGACATTGAAGACAAACAGAAATGGCTGCTAAGCCTAAACGAGGTTGTGGTGGCGAACGCGTAAATCAAGCTTGGATAGGAGATAGTCAAAAACATGTCTTCCTTGTTCCAGCTACAACGAAGAGAAGGAAAGAAACACAAGAAAGAAAGATGGTCGATGGTCACGTGCGAGCCACGTGAGCAAGGGAGGAAGAGTGAGGGAGAGAGAGTGATAGAGTAATAGGAGAGAATAGTGGGAGAAGAAGAGGTAAAAGAATAAGAGAGAAAAAGAGAGAAAAACGAAAGAGTAAAAATATCGTATAGAGTGCGCATCAGAATTATTACAATAAAACCTACTTGGAAGATGATGCGTGGCATTCAACCATATAATAATATAAATAATATATATATATATTATTTATATTATATATATGTATGTATATATGTATATATACATATGTGTATACATATATATGCACATATATATACACACATACATATAGATAGATAGACGGACAGATAGGCAGATACATACATGCATATATACACACACATAGATATATATATACACACACACACACATATATATATACATACATACATACATACATAGATACATACATACATACATACATACATACATACATACATACATACTTACATACATACATACATACATACATACATACATACATGCTGGCAGAATCTTTAGCACTCCAGGCAAAATGCTTACGTTGTGAGTTCAAATTCCGACGAGGTCGACTTCGCCTTTCATTCATTCTGGATCGATGAAATAAAGTACCAAATGAGCACTGGGGTCGGTGTAATCCTCGAAATTGTTGACCCTGTGCCAAAATTTGAAACCAATTATATATATACATACAGATAGATAGATAAATAGATAGATAGATAGATAGATAGATAGATAGATAGATAGATAGATAGATAGATAGATAGATAGATAGATAGATAGATAGATAGATAGATAGATAGATAGATAGATAGATAGATATCATAAGGCACTTAGCATTGGTTGTCCCGGAGACGGGAGGCTAAAACATGGTAGCTGTATCTCGAATTGTAAGATGTGACCTTCAAATTTCTTAAGACTTTAGGATATGGCATAGATTTTTATTTCTGTTTCTAAAAGGTGTAGTTGTGCTCGTTGTTGATGTCGCTAAATACATACATACATACATACATACATACATACATACATACATACATACATACATACATACATACATACAAACAGACAGACAGACAGACAGACAGACAGACAAGCATACAAATGGCACCATCAACATGAGACGGGCAGGCGTAGAGGACTGTTTAAGAATACGTTTTAAACGTTTCCTTTCCAATTATGCCCATCTCGCCAGTTAAAATCAGTAACTGGTTTATTTCTTCTGTAATAAATAACAGAAATATCTTCTACGTACCAACTTAGAGTTATACAGATCGAATTACAAAATATATCTTACACTTCGCTTTTACGATAATGGCTAACGTTGATAACAACGCCAACACTGACACAATAACACGCAGTGCAAACAACAGCTTTAAGTTAGTTAAGATGATGAATGTTCTCTTCTCGCTTCGCTTGGTCTTTATATTTAAATCAAAATTTACTGATATGAAGCGGCAAAAAAACACAGGGACGAAATTTTCCTGAGCTTAAATTTTTTTTCACGGCAAAACAACTTTAGCAACAAACATCTTTGTTGGGAAAGAAAATAACAGTCACGTGGGGAAGCACTCTGTCAGTTACGACGACGAGGGTTCCGGTTGATCCGATCAACGGAACAGCCTGCTCGTGAAATTAACGTGTAAGTGGCTGAGCACTCCACAGACACGTGTACCCTTAACGTAGTTCTCGGGGATATTCAGCGTGACACAGAGAGTGACAAGGCCGACCCTTTGAAATACAGGTACAACAGAAACAGGAAGTAAGAGTGAGAGAAAGTTGTGGTGAAAGAGTACAGCAGGGATCACCACCATCCCCTGCCGGAGCCTCGTGGAGCTTTAGGTGTTTTCGCTCAATAAACACTCACAACGCCCGGTCTGGGAATCGAAACCGCGATCCTACGACCGCGAGTCCGCTGCCCTAACCACTGGGCCATTGCGCCTCCACTTAACAGTCACGTATAGCAATTGTTATTCCCTCCTAAACGATCTCATCAAAACTCGGCCAAAATTTGTCATATGACAGATCGAAAATAATGTAAACGAGCCGCTGCCGCCATCACACACATATATCTCCACGTATAACCGATTCGAAAGAGACAGCGATGGAATATATTCAACTTAAGAACATTTTGAAACAAGGTTTTCAAAATACTTTTCTGGTTGTCGTTTGAGTGGTGAGATTTAACGAGATTTAACGAGATTTAAGAAAAAGCCATCCACCTTAATGTTACAAGTTATCGATGATTCTGTTGGAGAGCACAAGAAATCTTGTGGTGTTAATTACTGAACAATTAATACCTTCAGAAACACCGAAAAGATAAAACAATTATAATCTCTTATGTTGGAAAAAGAATTCAGAAAAACAAATATTATCAAGAGAACGATCTGAAAACTGAAGATCTTGCGGCTGGTTTTGTACTCAATGAGATACAGTGGGGAGAATGGAAATACAAAAACTTTTATTAGGTTGTCCCAAAAGTTCGTAAACACTTGCGAAAATTGAATTTTTACTCGCCAAGTACTAACAAAAACAGCAAAAATTATTCCTCAAAATAAAGACCATTATTTTCCAAGACTTTCTACGAACTTTTGGGACAACCTTATATTTCCAGAATCCCACAGTTTCTGATCCTTAAACCAAGAAATCTAAAGAAATATTACTATCAATGAAATAGTAAACAATCTCAGTGAGTTTCAGCCTCTACACTCCTGTGAAGATTAAAAAGGAGCAGATAGATCGCACAAAAATAAAACCATTCGAAGTATTTCAAACTTACTTATAGAAAACCCTAGAGACGAGAAGACCCGGAGTCCGACCAAGATATTTTTCGAGAATTTGAACCCTAGTCAGGTTCGTTTTGCCTGAGACTGATTCTTTCATTCATATTTGTTCCGCTATTTCCACACTAGAATCCTTTAATTCATTCACTGCTCTCTTATTAGCTTTTTCTGTTTTGTTTTGGCTTCTTTGATGACATTTTACATAATTTAATTTTAGTTAATTGATAAAATATACTTTTTACTGTAGTTTAAACTTTTGGGGAAAAAACTGAGAGTTTTTTTTTATCTTTTATAGTTTGTGATATTTTTAATGCAAAAATTGTTGCTGTGAAAAGAGTGAACAGAAAAAGAGTGCAAAGGCAGGAGTTATATTCTGAATTAATGGGACATGGAAATTACAGGAAAAGAAATGATAGCTTTAAAAAATTGCAGCTGAAGTTGGGAATAACATTTTTTTTAGATATATTGCTTTTAGTCTCGTTCAGATGTAAAAGTATACCCTTCTTCGGATTCTAATTCCTCCCCACCACGAAGAAAATTCTTATATCTATTCCCAGTAAAATAAAATATGGCGAACGATTGGCGGAGGTAGAAGCCCATGTGTCTACTGGAGATATAGTCTGACTTTCAAGGTTTTAAAAATGCGCAGCTACCTTCCTCTCATGTTTTTTTCCAACTATAGCTAAGCTTAAATTTAGGAATACGGAAATGTGAACTCATTTAATGGGGGTGAAGAGAGACGGGAATGTACATTTCTTGGTTAGTAACAATCAACTAAGCAGTAATATCCTGTCAGCTAAGATATCATGAAATATAAATGGGGGTTTAGCGAGGTTTACCTTCCTTCATTAAAAAATGAAAATTTATCCCTATTAGGGACAAACAGTTTGGGACGTATGCTCACGAAGCTCTAGAAACATTCGCAACATTGAGTTTTTGATGGACAGAAATTCCTCCCACCAAAACTCATGTGCTCTATAAAGCTTGACAAACAAAATTATTCCCCCCAAAGTGCACAAAATTTGAATTATTTTCTTCAGACTCGGAATAAACCATTAGACGAGGTTTCAGTTGGATATATACATGAGAGGGCGCTGCGGTGAAAGAGAGAAACCCACCCTTCAACATGTTTCCCAAACACATATTAGTGGTCTCTTTAATCTTTTCCCAACTTTTTGAATAATAATGATGATGATGATGATGATGATGATGATGATGATGATGATGATGATGACGACGACGACGACGACGACGACGACGGCGACGCGGCGGCGGCGGCGGCGATGATGATGATGATGATGACGATGACGATGACGACGACGACGATGTTGGTGATGATGATGAGGAGGAGGAGGAGGAGGAGGAGGAGGAGGAGAAGGAGGAGGAGGATGACGATGATGATGATGATGACGATGATGACGATGATGACGATGATGAT
>NC_043013.1:22961971-23014471 GCF_006345805.1 Octopus sinensis
TATGATATTTTTAATCGAAAACCATTATGGAGACAGATTCTTAATCTCATTAATCCACCAATGGATCAATTACAATCCATTTTAAAACATTATGGCTAACATCAACACAGACACAGTTGGGTGGTTTACAAGTTCTTTTCGCAACAATGATATTCTAGTATAGATATCACTCGCAACACCTTGGGCAAGTATCTTCTATCATAACTGCTTGTACGTGGAATTAAATATATATATATTATATATATATATGTTCATTCTCTGCAGTTATTGGTGAGATTTAACACAAAATTAATTCAATGAGATCCTGAATTCATGAGCATTTATGATATTTTTAATCGAAAACCATTATGGAGACAGATTCTTAATCTCATTAATCCACCAATGATCAATTACAATCCATTTTAAAACATTATGGCTAACATCAACACAGACACAGTTGGGTGGTTTACAAGTTCTTTTCGCAACAATGATATTCTAGTATAGATATCACTCGCAACACCTTGGGCAAGTATCTTCTATCATAACTGCTTGTACGTGGAATTAAATATATATATATATATATATATATATATATATAATAAAATAAAAGCACCTAATTTGTTGCCAACGATGTCTGTAGTTGCACATTGTCATTGCAAATGAGAAGTCCTTTCAAATTTTTCTTTAGTCTCTTTCTTCCAATGGTTCTCTAAGCTTTCTGAATATCTGAGTGTGCTGCTTTTTGTTCGTGATACAGCCACGTCCCAAAGAATCTAGGAAAATAACACCATTGTCATCTCTCCATAATAGTGACCTGACTCTTGAACTTCAAGGAACCTATCGGTATGTTGTGGCACCATCCTGTGGACTGATTCCACATTTTTGGATCATAAAGATACAGCCACGTTTCATTCCCCTTTTACCACATCGGAGAAAAACGAGACTTTATTGACTTCAAATGTTTGTAGCAGATAAGAGCAAACTTCCACCCTTCTCTCCTTCAAATCGGGTGCCATCTACCGAGGAACCTGGTTGACACAAATTTTCCGAAACCCAAAGTTTTCCACAATCTTTTGTAATGAATTGTGACCAGCAAGCTCACTGAGTGTGACTCGTCTATCCGTGCAAATCAATTCTTCCACTTAATGGCGATTTAATTTAGTAAACGCTCATTATAGTTTCCTGCTGCGTGGTTTGTCTTCAGTGCTGGTTTCCCTTCCTTTAAACCTCTTTATGCATCTGTGCAGGTTGCCCTTGTTAATGGTGTCATCCTTACAAACAATCTCCAGCCTTCCGTGGACGCCCATGTCAATAACTTAATGAAGTTACACTGCCTCTGCATGGAACCCATTATTTATCTGCAACGAAAAGAGATGAGGAAAAAGATTTACGATAGAGAAGGTGTTACTCTGTCAACATGCGACATTTAAACGAAGTACATCAGTTAAATAAAATACGTGTGAGTGTATGTATGTAAATGGATATACACGTTTGTGTGTGCGTGTGTGCGCGCGTGCGTGTGTGTGTGTGGATGTCAGCGAGAGCACCGATAAAACAACGGTGCTCTTTGAGTAAAGACCACGACGATGCTTGTTCTATATTGAGATATACAGACTCTTCTGTCATTCTTCAGGGCAGAAATACATGCAGCCAATGACTGACCTGTTGAAGTACTGGAACCAACGGCGCCATTATACTCCAATTGCGATATAATATAAATAAATCTCTTCATATGAAGTCATCTTTTAATCGTATCAACCTACGCTCTCTCAGTATGGCAAAAAATATAAAAAAACACTCAGGATTATTTATAGGATTTTTTAATAACATTCTATAATCAATGTTACAACCTTCTCGCATGAGGTTTACTTCAGTTATTTCTCAACCATGATAGATGTCAACGACAATGTAATTAATCTTTAGAAATTACCTTAATGAGATCACTCTCGTATCTTCAACATTAACCCTTTAGCAAGGCTAATTAATGTTCCAGAATTTCACATTCGTCGCAGAAATAGAAAATAAAAAAAGAAATCGAGTAAATTAATATTTTAAAAGTTAAATTTTGCTTTATTTATTATGTTTTTTTTCAAATAGCATGGAGAATAGTTTATTGATGATTTCTGTCTCTCGGCGTACTTCCGGTAAATTGCTTGTTGACAACTTCCATAATTAATGAGGGTAAGATATTGTTTTTTATCTAATTAAGTGAATCCATAACTCCGAAAAGGAATCATCCAGATTGCTGCTGTTGTTGTTGTTGCTATTTAGATGCAGATCAAACCCGATAAAACAAATCTACCCCATCCATACACAAGAACTGTACCCTTCTGTATTACTGCTACAATCTATCCGACCGGCTTCTGCACAGTTTCTGACTAACCAACTTCACTCACGAGACTCAAATTGATTCAAGGATACAGAAAAAGACATTTACCTACAGATCCTGCGATGAAATCGAATCTGGGACTTCAAAATAGGAAAACTAATTTCTTAACCATTCTGCTAGTCTCGCTTCCCCCTCACGCATTGTTAACTAAGTTATCTATTGGGGTTTATTATTATTATTATTATTATTATTATTATTATTATTATTTTATTCTCTTTGCACAGCTTCTAAGGCTGGAGATGTACTACGGTGTCAACCGTTCACTACCAGTGAACTAAGGTGACATCCCTTATTTTTCGAGCACCCTCCGGAGTATTCGAGTGATTCCAAGCAATGCTGTTTTCTACAAGTGCTCCACCCTTATTGCAGCCCCTACTACCACCTTTTTCAGTGACCACAACTGCTTAACCTCCCAAGCTAACCTGTCATATCTCTCGCCTTTTCTTTCTTCCTTATCGCATACCTTGTCAGCTGGATATGCTATATCTATGATCCAGTGTCGTTTGCTTTCTTTCTCAATTATCACTATGTCTGGTTTCCTATTCTCTATCTCATGGTCGCACCGAATCATAAAATCCCATAGGATCTTTGCATTATCATTTTCGATGATGCCTTCGGGTGTATGTTCGTACCACGTTTTTGCTCTGTTAAGTCCATACTTGTTGCAAAGTGTCCAATGGACAATCCTTGCTATATTGTCATGACGTCTCTTATATTCCTTCTGGGCTAGTGGCATTCATTGGCTGGTAATATGTCATACGGTTTCACCATTTTGTCCACAAATTCTGAACTTATCACTTTCTGATGTTCTGTCTATTCTGTATTTGATGTAATTGGTTCATAATGCTTGCTCTTGGGCAGCACAGATTAGAGCATCCGTTTCCGATTTTAAATTACTATAGCCATCTTTTTTCTCTGTCTGACTTATCTTCAACATCTCTATAAAAGTGTCCATGCATTCTTTTCTCTATCCACCTATTTTCAGTTTCATTCATTCTCAAGTGCTTGTACGGTGCTTCATTTTTGCAATCTTCTATCCTATGTCCAATAATAGCGGTTCTTTGGGAATTTTTTACATACCATGCTATGTTCTTTTCTTCTGCTCTAATACTGTGTTCGCATCCAATAAGTCCTCTTCCTCCTCTTTTTCGTGGTACATACAGTCTCTCTGTGTCACTTTTTGAGTGGAGTATCCCATATCTAGTCAGCAACTTCCTTGTTTTTCTGTCTAAGTTGTTTAGTTCGTCTACTGTCCATGAATAACAAGCGGTTGACTTTTTGTTGGCGACTCTTAGTTTGGGTTAGGTATCTCATTAAGCTATCGAGTTTGATACGCAAGTAGTCTTCCACACTTATCAGTCCCCTTCTTCCATTTGCCCTCTTAATATATAGGTGATCGGTGTCCGCACATGGGTGATGGGTTCCATGCATCGTTAGATGCTTTCGTGCCTTCCTGTCCATCTCTTTTAGTTCTTCCTCTGTCCACTTCAGGATTCCAGTGCCATACCGAACTATTGGGACTGCGCGCAGGTTTATTGCCGAAATTATGTTCCTGTCATTTAGCTTTGAAGTCAGTATTTTTCTTACTTGCCACAGGTATTCTCTTTTTGTCTTTTCCTTCATATCATTGTGTTTGATTCCATCTGCCTCAAGTATTCCCAGGTATTTATAGCTGAACTGAGGTTGAATTGCTTTCATCATTTCGTCACTTGGCAACCATATGCTTTCTGTTCTGAAAAGGTTTCCTCGTCTCATCACCATCGTAGCACCAAGCTCTATCATTGGAGAAAATCCACACAGACTGGACTAGGCTGTCCAGTTCTGCCTCAGTTTTTGAGAAGAGCTTCAGGTTGCCCATGTATAGTAAATGGTTTAGTCTTCTCTTACCTCTTCCCAGATCATACACCGACTTTGTTTTCTGTAGTATTTCACTCAAGGGGATCATTTTGATATTATTATTATTGTTGTTGCTGTTATTGTTGTTGTTGTTGTTATTCTTGGGAAGGCACGTGGTATTTCTATCCGATACCGCAGACAATTTACAGTAGAAGCCAGAATCTACCAGAGTTTGGCGAGTAAATGAAGCCTGATTGTTTGACGTGCTAAATATAGCAGCTATATATACTTCAAATCCTGTGTTATCGTCACAGTAAAAGTAGGATACATTCGACCATGTAATCTATGATATAAAAATAAAACTTGAGAGCCATGGTTGGAAAACCCGGATCATAAATTTGTTCAGACAAAACAAGTCTGATGCTATACTACAACAACGATATATAGCCGAACTGTCAGTGACCACAGCCATAAACATAAACGCTACTATAAGACATTATTTGAATCTTGTAATCGATTTTTTTTCTTTCTCTAAATCAAATAAAAATATTTGATTCATTTTCTAAGGATAGCAGAGTCTGGTGCCAAAAAGAAAACAATTACATTTTACCTAAGAAACATGATACTTATGACAAATCTCTCAGCTCTTATTTGACTGTGTTCGACGTTAGAGTACAGTGAGGCCTTCTTAGGCTTAGATATTATTACAAAATATGTATTTACATCTTTTCCAAGACATTTATTGTTTGTTTTACAATTTACTGTGTTTGATAAAATAATTTATAATAAAAGCTTCACAACAAACAAACAAAAAGAGAAAATAAACGAGGAATTATGTTCCAATCTAAAAGTTTGATTACTCGTATTTCTCCAAATAACTTACAAGTTCTTCAGTCTATTCTTTACATTAAAACGAAACAAAACAAATATATGTGAAGTCTCCTTGTAGTGCAGACCAGTAAGTTTTATTGTTTATTAAGAAGCAGAAAATATTTTTTCATTGTAAATTCAGAACAAAAATACATCACACTTTTAATAACGTCTGACGGCTTAGTATAACTTGATACGATGAGATGTGATTGGCTGGATTTTACTTAAAGATTTTTCCCTTAGATCCAGCTTATCGTTTTCTCACTGTGATGCTAAAAATTAGCAAGAAACTGTAAATTTTGGCAGGCAAAAATGACATGGGAAAACCAGCGAGGATGCTGTTACGTCATCACTCAATCTGCCAGAAATAGCCGGCAATTCTCCCTCACGCCCTTATCACACCCTTAACGACGTGAGAAATTGAATAATGTGATTCTGGGTTCTCTGTATATAGGAAAAAGAGCAAACATGAACAAAGGTTTTCCAACCATAGCCATCTCGTCTTTTTCTTCAGATTCTTTATACCTAAATTTACACCATCCAATGTTTTCCCACTTTGAAAAGAGTTAACTGTGATTGGAACAGATTTGACAACCACTTCTAGAAGGTCTAGAAGCTTCTGCACTATTTTTGCTGCTATTGTTCAGCCCCAGGTCAACCGTACGATCAAAATTTTCCAGACATGACCATCCAGCAATAACGTAGTCATTCTACAAATAACGACAAATTAGTATGTCTAGTCTGCATTAGTCTGTATATCGTTGTATTATTTTCTTTACCCATTAGGCTGAAAAGGAGCTGTATTCACGATGCCTGGAGGCCTTACCAGGCCCTGGTGATACGCCTGACACTCGCTATGACTATTAATAGATCAATGCCAGCAACACCAAACATTTCAACTGAGACAGACCAGGGATCTGCACCTAATGCTTGTCTTGCCATGTCTCTTCTCATCTACTTTGCTTAGGGTCAGGGACCATAGACGCATGCGTCATCTCTCTCCATTAATTCCTGGTTCTCACCATGATTGTGCATTCGGCTAGAGGCTCTCCAGTCCATTCTTTGATGTCGTCCCACCTTCTTCTTGTCCGGTTCTTCCCATTGACTTTTTCCTCTACAATGTGGATACTGAAGTTCTCATCCTGTTGATATGCTCCAAATAACTGTTGTTTTTTTTTTTTCTTTCTATCAGCTGCCAAAACTCTTTCTATTCCCATTTCCTCAAGTGCTGATTCGTTTGATGGTCAGTCCAACTAATTCTTGCTTCTTTTGTAGTATTGTGATTCAAATGTCTTGAGTTTAGCAGTGTCTATTGTTTAGGTCTGGCTGTCACATTCATTCAGTGCAACAGACTGAAACAGCCTGATAGCTTGTAAATGTTTTATTCGAATCAGGTTAAATCTCCGTTGACGATTTGACTCAACGAACAGGGAAATTTGTGGACAGTGTTTTTGCTTCTGTCATTTTTACGGCTTAGTCAGGGAAAGAAATTCAACTCCATGCAAGAAAATCAAGAAACATATTTCTATACATTGGTTGCTGCCATAGGAATTCTTTTAACAAAATGGAATCCGCTCAGAATACTTCAGAACCAGCTAGTGGTATTAAATCGGGTGATGGAATAGATCCTTTATCCAAACGTTTGGCCTAGCAAGCCAGAATTCTATTATATTGTTTATAAGAATGATGGTGGCCTGTGCAAAATGGTCAACGGAAATTTAATCTGATTCGAATAAAATATTTAAAAGCTATCAGGCTGTTTTAATCGCTGGTCTTCCGGAAAATTTCCTAGTTTACTTTTTAAATATTATTAACAGGTAAATGGAGCCGTTGACCTTGGTGGTTTAAAGTAAGAGAAGAAGAAGAAGAAGAAGAAGAAGAAGAAGAAGAAGAAGAAGAAGAAGAAGAAGAAGAAGAAGAAGAAGAAGAAGAAGAAGAAGAAGAAGAAGAAGAAGAAGAAGAAGAAGAAGACGAGGCGGGGGAGGAGGAGATTACGGCTATAAATAAATATTAGGAAATCGCCT
This sequence comes from Octopus sinensis, assembly GCF_006345805.1. Taxonomy (NCBI): domain Eukaryota; kingdom Metazoa; phylum Mollusca; class Cephalopoda; order Octopoda; family Octopodidae; genus Octopus; species Octopus sinensis. The sequence continues at coordinate 22,969,070 of NC_043013.1, forward strand.
TTTGCACTGAGTTGTCTGTTGTATTCCTTGGATTGGTTGGTTCTAAGAAATGTAATGAGGTTGTGAAACAGCTGTCTGAGTGCTGTACACTAATAAACTACTGGCAGAAGGAAGTGTGACTAAGGTGTGTTGGAGGCGTTCAGGGTTGTGCTGCGTTGTGCAAAGCCGTGGTACGGAGTGCCGGATTCAGCTAACCAACAAGAAACGTCGTAATAATATCCTATCAAACAAAGGCGCGGCAGCCGAAAGATCACACCTTTAATGTGGGGGATTCTATGAATTCTTTTTAGTTATTTAACAAGTATGATTAGCGATCAACAAGGAACTTTATTATCGCCAAACCCAACGTCGTAAATACTATCTTATAACTAATGTGTTAGCGTCAGCCAGGCCTTGCAGTTTATGAGAAACACGTTCAGATAAACATGCCGACAGAAGCAACTAACAGTCATCGACTTATAATAGATGAGCAGAGATAGACACACTCATCTTTCAAACCCTTCTGTCTATCTATCTATCTAATGTGTCTATCTATTTACCTATGTATCAATCTATCAAGCTATCGATAGATAGATAGATAGATAGATAGATAGATAGATAGATAGATAGATAGATAGATAGATAGATAAATAGAGAGACAGACAGACAGACAGACAGACATACATACAGACAGACAGATAGACAGACAGATAGATAGATAGATAGATAGATAGATAGATAGATAGATAGATAGATAGATAGATAGATAGATAGATAGATAGATAGATAGATAGATAGATAGAGATAGATAGATAGATAGATAGATAGATAGATAGATAGATAGATAGATAGATAGATAGATAGATAGATAGATAGATAGATAGATAGATAGATAGATAGATAGATAGACCTATACACTTTATGCTAAATAAATTAAAGAATAGGCGCAAGAGTGGCTGTGTGGTAAGTAGCTTCCTTACCAACCACATGGTTCAGGGTTCAGTCCCACTGCGTGGCACCTTGGACAAATGTCTTCTATTATAGCCTCGAGCCGACCAAAGCCATGCGGGTGGATTTATTAGATGGAAACTGAAAGATGCCCGTCGTATATATGTATATATATGTGTGTGTGTTAGTGTGAGTGTTTCTGTGTCCCCTCCCCCACCATCGCTTGACAACCGATTTTAGTGTGTTTACGTCCCCGTAACTTAGCGGTTCGGCAAAAGAGACCGATGGAATAAGTACTAGGCTTACAAAGAATAAGTCGTGGGGTCGATTTGCTCGAGTAAAGGCGGTGCTCCAGCATGGCCTCAATCAACTGACTGAAACTAATAAAAGAATAAATTCAAGAACCCTATTTATGTCTTTGTTACTTTTTATTCAAATCCTCAAAATTCCAGTTGTCTTTGAATGACGAAAGAGAATCGTGAAAGACGCTTGTTCATTCTCGGTCTTCTTTACTTTCGGTCATAATTTAATGTCTCTCCAACGCCACCTGGAGCGCTACAGCATTTGTGTGATGCGAAAAAGATTCCATCAATATTGCACAAATGGCGTTGGCATCAATTTTAAAATCTATCGAAGACTTGGCGCCCGTGCTATCCGCCTAGTACAAAAATCGAACTCAACACACATAACAACATTACCACAGAGAGAGAGAGAGAGAGAGAGAGAGAGAGAGAGAGAGAGAGAGAGAGAGAGAGAGAGAAAGGTTAGGGAGAAGTTAGGGAAAGAGAGAGATACACACACACAAGCGGAGAAGGAAGATGGGTGATTATATGTGTATTTCTTTATGGCTTGACTGGCTTCAGCCATTAGCGAGACACCACTACGGCACCAGGCTGATGCAATGCTTTCCTAAGACAACTGCCATTAATGTTGACACGAAGACAAAATAACGAGCAAGGCGAGATTTGAACTTAGAATGTAAAGAAATGTGACTAAGTCTCCCATTGTAATATTTAGTCACGCTACATGTATGTATTTGTTCTCGTGTAATGTCTACTCGCTTCCTCGTTTGTTTGTTCGTCTCTGAGTTTATTTGCACGTAATAATATCGTAATAATATTGTACTATGGACATTATTCACCAAGATGCTATTCTATTCAATAATCTTTGTTGAGGAATTGAGATTTCTGTCTCTAAACACAAGAAATGGCGTAGATAGAAGCAGACTTTTAATCCTATAGACATTATGAACAAACAGAGCCTCTGTGAGCTACTAAAGCCAGTCTTATACACTTAAAACATTCTATTCTATTTTCTTTACATATATCTATGTCACTAGTGTTATCTCTCGGATGTATTTAATGGTTGAACACTATGAAACCTAGATACAATAACAATGGCGAGATGCTGCAAACGAATTCTATTCTTGTCTGTTTTGTAAAGATCTTAAAATGTCCATGGTTTTCACCATTTAAATCTACACTCTAAAGTGATATCACTCCGAGGAAAACCTTATACACATTGTCTATACGACTAAAAATATTTCTATAAAAGAGAACTCAGTATGTAAATACACCCACACACATCACTATGTATGTATGTATGTATGTATGTATGTATGCATGTATGTATGTATGTATGTATGTATGTATGTATGTATGTATGTGTATATGTGTGTGTATGTTTGTGAAGGCATGTATGAAGTATGTATTCGAGCATGTATATTTGTATGTCTATGTAGGTAGTTATGTATGTATGTATATATGTATGTATGTTATGTATGTATGTATGTATGTATGTATGTATGATGTATGTATGCATGTTTGTATGTATGTATGTATGTATGCAAATATGTGTGTTTAATAACGGGTTTATACAACTCTACATTACTTAAAGTTTCGACGGCAAAGATAAAAGTCCACAACCTCAGTCACGTGTCTATTCCTACGAAACTAATAAGTGTGGAGCTGTCAGATCCTGATTTTAAATACATCGAACTTTAACTTCATATGTCGAGTACTATTTTCTTTGGTCTGTTCCCCTACTCTTATGCTCGCACGCACACACACACACACACACACCACACACACACACACACACATACATACACACACACACACACACACACACACACACACACCACACACACATTTACATACATATATTTTTTAAGTACAGTATATGGATTCATAGAATCGTGATTATCACAGAAATCTCCTCGAGATGGACCTGACTATCAGATCGCACAGTCCAATACAGAGGAGCAAAGCGCAGAGTTCTATGCAACTGAAATCCATGAGATCCGATCGATGGGAATAAAACCAAAGACGTCAGGAGGTATGAGAGGTGAATATCTTTAGTTGAATCGTTGATGCAACTATGGTCTTCTGCTGATCTGATGAGCTAGCCTTCTGTGACTGCATTGAATTGTAAATATGCAATCGTTTGTACAGTTCGTGACATGCATATTGGTGCACACAAAGAAAATAAATTATTATACAGTGGAATTATTATTACAAGATGAAGGCTGCGAAACGGCTGTAATCCTAAGGATAACGAGTGGTTATATATATATATATATATATATATATATATATATATATATATATATATATATAACGAGTGGTTATATATATATATATTATATATATATATAACGAGTGGTTATATATATATGACATCTACAAGTTTTGTTCATTGACTCTGTTTACTTTGTCTTATTTGTTTCTGTTGAGAGCCTAGATTCGAAATGTAAAAGACATTTTCATTTTTTCCGAGCGTCAAACTTATACACTTCCTTGTTGTTTATACACCTGTCTTCATCTTTAGTTTTTCTATAAATTTCAACAATCTATCTATCTACACATATATATATATATATATATATATATATATATATATATATATATATATATATATATATATATGTATATAGCTCATTATGTGTGTATCCGGGTGGGGGAGGAGTGTGCGTCCGTCTGCATGATCGAATGTATGTCGCTAATTTCGTTTTGGAATAACAATCACTAAAACTACTAACTTGTATAACCGTCTTACCGAAATTATGTTTACTAAATTTCTGTTTATATTTCGTCACACCGATGCATTAACATTCTACTAAAACTGTGTTGTCTGGCAGAAATCAATAATCATTTAATAATCGATATCCATCCGTACACATCTCAACTCATCTAGAAACGAGATATTTCTCATTGAAAGTCCTCCACAAGAAATTCAAAATTAAATTAATTGCTGCTACGACTGCAAGGTCTACGCCAATAGAAGAGAACGAAACGCAGGAATGCCAATTATATATATCACATGAAGTAGATACGCATATAATACCTTTAATCCGGGTCGTAATATTATATTTTGATGTCTAGAATCATGCGTCAGCCGAGAAGTGGGAGACTGAGTTTAATGACAGAGTATATATAGACATACGTGTGCTCGCACTTGTGTGTGTAAGTATGTATGTATGTATGTATGTATGTATGTATGTATGTATCTATGTATGTATGCATGTACGTATGTATGTATGTATTATGTATAAATAGATAGATAAGACAGATAGACAGACAAATACATAGATAGATAGATAGGTAGATAGATAGATAGATAGATAGATAGATAGATAGATAGATAGGCAGACAGACAAGCAAATAGACAGATAGACAGTTAGACAGGCTGACAGATAGATAGACAGACAGACAGAGAGACAGACAGACAGACAGACAGACAGACAGACACACAGACACACAGACAGACACACAGACAGACAGATAGATAGATTCGTGAATCACCTGCACAGCAGAATGATGCGAACTTAATTTTGCCATTGATTGTCATATTATAATGTGAGAAAATACGTGTTCCGACAGTTTTTTTGGGGGTGGGGGTTGCAATAACAACGTAAAACAAAACCACGCAGTAAACTTTGTGCATGAAAGTAATTTCAAAACAAACTCAGTAGGAAATCTGTGCATAAAAAAACATTTGATGAGAGATAGGGCAGAAAAAATAAGAATTATAATAATGTAATAGAATACCTTTTTACGTAAAAAAAAAGATGTGGACTACCGCATGAGGGGTGGTGGTGGTGGTGGTGGTGCTGGTGCTGGTGGTGATAGTGGTTGAGTGAGAGATAGTAGCAAGATGAGGGACACCATTTTCTGCCTTATTGTTCATCAACCTCTGTTTCAAGGGAGAAGAACTTGACCAAAAATTGCTTGGTGCTTATGGCGCATCATCTTTGACTGGGGAATCGTGGCTCACTTTGATTAGGCGATAGTTAAGTAAAAGTTGATTTAAGAAGTATACCATATCATGCTCGACGAAATCAGGAAGGAGTTTTGAGAGATGGATATCTTCAATTCACAATCAGTGATGATAGAACGGAGGAGAGTAACGGAGTAGCTGGGGAGGTGGAGGAGATTTAAAGGAATAAAATGGGAGAATGAAACTTTGAACCAGAATGATAAAAAAAATGTGTTGGTAACGTCCATGTAAAACAAGTGAGTTACAGGAAGAGTCGATTCTACGAAATGGCAGAAACTGCCTTAAGGGAAAAAGTCGAAATATAAAGTAACTTGCACAACAAAGATGGCTGATTCATACGCACATTTGCCTTCCAGCTTTACATATACATAAATATACGAGCTGTCCATAAACTCCTTTTACAATATCAAGTTTAAAAAGTATGAAATTTGTAAAAAAATAATTTATGGACTCGCTGTGTATCGCCCATAAAGTCAGTCCACACAAACCAACTTTCGGCATGCACATCTAAACCACACTGAACCACACTCACACACATACATCCGTCCGCCTATATAAACGCACACCCATATATATATATACACACACACACAAATGCACACATAATTACATTATATGTGCATTTGTGTGTGTGTGTGTATATATATACATACACATACATACATATATATATATATATATATATATATACACACACACACAAATGCACACATAATTCAATTATATATTCTCTTTTCAATGCATTCACTTCAATATTCACCAAAAATACGTTCATGCACACGAAATACACACGAGTTTTATTTAGGGATACTCGCTTCTGAGCAGAGATATGCTGGCGGGCTGGCAGGCGGGTGAGTGGGCATTGTTCTCTTTCAAAGCGAAACACATACTTGCAAATAATTTATGCAGACACACTCATGCACAGACACGCATAAACGCACACACACACACACACACACACCACACACACACACACATACACACATATATATATATGCGTGTGTGAGTGTGTGTATATGTGTGTATACATACATATACGTACACACACACATACATAAATACATATATACGTATACGTACATATACAAAAATAATTATTCAGATATATTATGTGTATGCATGTGCGCTTGTAAATATGTGTGTGTATGTGTGTGTATGCAAGTATACATTCATATACGCCAGTCAGACCCTTAACCATGCCTCCATACAATACACACCACACACACACACACACGCGCGCGCGCGCGCGCACACACACACTCCGTCATGCTTGTCGCCTTTCTTCTTCTTCCCCCTCATTCTATATCAGAATTATTTCAAAGATTTAGTGAAAAAAAAAACAGAACATTATTTATCACTAAACTTCAGAGAGAGACAATCCTGGCAGGAATGAAATTCTCAAACCAACGCTAAAATGGAATCGCTGTTCTGAAGATTAAAACCTCAAAAACAAGCATTCTGAATATAATTTCCTCCAAAATGTGCAACTATGTAATCTCTCGCAGACATTTCTACCGTTTCTTCTCATTCTTATTCATTTTGTTTCGCTATACTGCGTTTTTTTTTTTTGGAGCGGGGAGCTGGTTTTTTTCACCAATTCTAAATGACTTCTGCTTCCGTTTATCACAAGAATAGTAATTCTTTCTACAAAAGACCTTTCGGGGTCGATAAAGTAAGTGTTTCGCCCAGCGTGCAAAAGAGTCTGCCAGTTCACTGCCTTATATTGGTCTTAATATTCTTGTCATGAGAAAGGCGACGAGCTGGCAGAATCGTTAGCACGCCGGACAAAATGCTTAACGGCATTTCGTCTGTCTTTATGTTCTGAGTTCAAATTCCGTCGAGGTCAACTTTGCCTTTCATCCTTTCGAGATCGATAAAATAAGTACCAGTTGAATACTGGTGTCGATGCAATTGACTTATGCCCTCCACCGAAATTGCTGGCCTTGTACTAAAATTTGAAACCATTATTACCGCTACTAATTATTAATTAACAGAACAAAAATGGCCAAGAATATCCCTACTCTTTAGACTAGAGTAATACGAATGACTTTTGCATCTTCTTCCGAGTTGTGAGATTGATACGGCAAATGCTCAGCTCGAGAAGAGACACAATTCTTCGCTTTGGCATTCTGAACAAGAACCAATAATCATGAAGTAGAAAGAGAAAATAATGGCTTCTAATTTTGGCACAAGGACAGTGATTTTGAGGGGAGGGGAAAACGATTGAAAGGATGAAAGGCGAGGTCGCCTTCAGCGGGATTTGAACTCAGAACTTTTAAAGAACAGGAAGAAGTGCTGCAAAGCATTTTCTCTGTCTCTAAAACGATTCTGCCAGTTTCTATCATTAAATGTCAAACCATTCTCAGATTCATAATAAGGGGTTTCATAAAAACAAAAGGAGAATCAGGAAAAGGATATTGCAACGTGAAGGTTTAATCTTTACTTTCTTCCGACATCTTTTTTTTTTCAAAGCAGTATAGGGAGTCAGATTCGAAACCCTTTCAGTTTGGTGGGAACCAATCAGTTAGTTCTTGTACGCAAAACGATTCATAGAAATCTTGTAGATTATAATCCGCTCTATGTTTTGTATTGATGTGTCGGTAAGAACACCGAGATTAAAACCTTTTATGTGGCTTTTGATAGAGTTTTAAATAAATTCTAAATGAAGGCGGCGAGCTGGCAGAAACGTTAGCACGCCGGGCGAAATGCGTAGCCGTATTTCGTCTGCTGTTACGTTCTGAGTTCAAATTCCGCCGAAGTCGACTTTGCCTTTCATCCTTTCGGGGTCGATTAAATAAGTACCAGTTACGCACTGGCGTCGATATAATCGACTTAATCCGTTTGTCTGTCCTTGTTCGTCCCCGTCTGTGTTTGGCTCTTTGTGGGTAGTAAAGAAATAGGTATTTCGACTGTACTTGTTCGTCCCCTCTGTGTTTGGCTCTTGTGGGTAGTAAAGAAATAGGTATTTCGACTGCCGCTACGTTCTGAGTCGATAAATTAAGTACCAGTGGCATCCTGGGAGTCGACAAATTGACTGGCCCCCTCCCCAAAAATTTCGAACCTCGTGCCTAGTGTAGAAAAGAATACTTTACTAAATGTCATATTGAAGCATAATATAATACAACTGCTAAATTCCAGAACATTGAGCTTAACAAATACACAGATTAACAAATATACAGATAAGCACCAATGATCTTCGTAGCATACAAACGAAGTTGGATTGAAAGGCAGTATTGTTGCAGTATTCGTACCTTTCAGAAGAATATTGTTGAAAACGTGTAATTTTTAATTTCTCAAGCAGTGAAATATTAGTATATTAATTGTACCAGTATTTCTAGTAATTTATAGGTTTTCATGAAAGCAATTGAAATTTAAGTGGAATTTAACCGACTTTCGAAACCTAATTATCGAAACCAGAAAGTTAAAGACATCAATCAAGATTCGTCACTTGAGGGGGGAAAATGATTATATTTATTGCAGTGATGTGGACAAAGAGGACTTCTGCTAATAGAAAACTAATCAACTCAACAGAAATTGATTATCAACAAAAATGAATTAATATGATTAGTAGAGTTAATTTCCTCGTCTGGAGGTCATCTCCTGACCAACCGACTGCGTCACAAAACTTCTTTTAATCTGGTTCTTTCGTTTTCTATCTTTCTTTACTTTCTTTAGATGCTGAGCCCAGAATATAGGACACAGGCGATTATGTCCTGCCACAATTCTCTCTAGTCTCTGCCAAAATTCTCTTTTCTGTTTTCTGTATCAATTCCTCTTCCTGATGTTTAATGCGTCTTTTTTTCCAGCCAATTCGTTACGGTTGACATCCATCTCATCGTTCTCTTTCCTCTGTTTCTTTTCCATTCATTCTTTCCGCTCATCGGTAAATTCTCCAGGTCCTCTTTCCTCATCACATGACCAAGAAATCTCAGTTGCTTGGCCCTTATCTCACGAAGCAGTTTCCTATTTATCACAGCCCGGAGTCGTCAATCCTTCATTAGACACTTTGTCCATGCTATCCTCGATGTCCTCCTTAAGAACCACATTCCACCACTCTCCAAGCACCTTCTCGTTTCAGTTACGAAACCAAGCCTCACTTCCATATCGATAGTTCCTTGAAGAAAAGCATGATATTCCATCTTCACCGCTTTTATGGAACTTATGGTTAAGAGCCAACGAGAGAGTCTCTACGGGATTCATGGGGGTATTAGAGATAGCAGTCAAATCCCTCTCAAATGATTATCAAAAAAATAAGTCGGTAGATCATCTTTGGAGTAGCACAACCGTTTCGCTGATGACGAGTAACTGCACAACCAGGAATACGTCTTGAGTTGTCTCCCGTAGTTGCTGCAATGATTGCAGTTATTATATGATTAATCAATGAGTTTGCGTTGTATACTCCGTACCACGAACGTATTTCTGATTGGATAATTACTGCTCACCATATCAAGCATGTTAACACGAGCGTACTTGATATTCGAGCGCGCACACACACACACACATACACACACACACACACACCACACACACACACACTCACACACATACATACACACACACACACACACAGTCGCACGCACGCACACACACACACACACAACTCGCACACACACACTCGCACACACACACTCGCACACACACACTCGCACACCACACTCGCACACACACACAGTCGCACGCACACCCACACAGAAGATAATGTATATACATAGGCGCAGGCATGGGTGTTCGGTTCCGCGGTTCGCTTCGTGCACAAGTCATTGCAGAATCACTTCCAGAGCTCTGTCCCTCGGGCAAGGGACTTCTACCACAACCCCGCCCACCAACCCACCGGGCCGAGCAATGCTCATTGAACGAATTTATTACACTGAAACTCCGTAGGAGCCCGTTGTGTGTGTGTGTGTGTGTGTGTGTGTGTATGTGTGTGTGTGTGTGTGTGCGTGTGTGTGCGAGTGTGTGTGTATGTAAGTATACGTGTGCTTGTGTGTGTGTGTGTGTGCCTGTCTTTATGCTTGTCTCCTCATCCTTTGACAACCGATGTTAGTTTGTTTATGTCCCAATGATTTAACGGTACGCAAAAGACACATATAATAATTAGAAGACTTAAAACCAAAAACTAATAGAATTGATTTGTTCGATGAATTCCTTGAATGTGGTGCTCCAGTCTAACGATTGTTATACTCTTTATTAACAGCCTCCATCTTCCGCTTTCGGGAATCACGTGACACGATATGTTCACGTGACAAGAGGTTTTTAGTTGTTCTGTTAAATTCTCTAAATCTCAAACATTTTCACAGCAAAAGCGAACTCTGCGAGCTGCAGATTCTTACAAATATAATGTAAGGTTTTGCAAAATGCAGATTCATGTCGGAAAGAAAAAAAAACACGTTTTTTTGGTGATTTTCATTTTCTTTAGACACAAATCGGATTCAGAAAAACAGAGAAGGCAACAGTTTTATGTTTTTCTAATCGTCTAAATTTTGTGTTTTCTTTTTGCTGCATGTATACATATATGTGAGTGTGTTTGCATGTACTGGATGAATATAGACACACACACACACACACATGCTATGTATATGCATATGTATGCATACGTACAATATACTTGCATAGATAGATAGATAGATAGATAGATAGATAGATAGATAGATAGATAGATAGACAGACAGACAGACAGACAGACAGACAGACAGACAGACAGACAAACAGAAACAAAGACAGACAGACAGATAGCTAGATAGATAAATAGATAAATAGATAGATAGATAGATAGATAGATAGTAGATAGATAGATAGATAGATAGATAGATAGATAGATAGATAGATAGATAGATAGATAGATGTATTTGTGTGTGTATGTATATATATATATGCGTGTATATATATCTATATATATATGTATATTTACGTGTGTGCGTATACACGTACACACACATACATGCGCGATTATACACACACTTTTTCATTCTATTCAACTTCTTGTGTGTCACGAAATCAAAAACAGTCAAGAAACACTGCTTTAAGGCGTCACGACAATGGGTATGTTTATTCTTTTTTAAATATTTATTCAATTTATTCTTTTATCTTCTATGTTCACTTCGTTATTGATTATTCCGATCTATCGACATCGTCCTCCAGTTTTCGCATTAACAGATATCCATGTTTGCTCGTCGTGTTTAATCTTAGCCGACCGATATGTCAGTTGCTAAAGACGGGTTCTTACAAAATACTTTATACATGTATGATATGATACACTAAGCAAGCAACCGAGGAAACTCGTCGATGGTTACTCGATCTGTTAGAAATAGCAGTCAAATATCCTCAAATCACAACCTACCATCTTAAAAATGAGTAAGGACATTGGAAAATTTAGACAGAAAAAAAAACAAGGCAGGAAAGTCAAGACGAAGTACTTTTGATCATAGATCTGTCCAGACAGGAATGGTTTGGTTTCAAAGAACAACAGCAACTTATAACCAGTTACGTATATAAAGAAAGCGATCCATGTTGTTTGATATGTCATGTTTTCAACTAAAATTATAGAAGTGTACAAATGAATTGCTTACAATCATCGTAACTCACAGAATTTACTTATAAACCTTTAGATACGTTCGATTATATTGCAATGAATTGAAACACTGTTAAAATGCCAGTAATTTAATGCTGGATCTTGCTGCATGGAAAAGAGTTGAGCAAGAATAGAGACTTTTCCAGTTTTCTTTAATTCCTAATATTGCTAATCTTGGTCTCAAATTTTGATACAAGGCCAGCAGTTTTGGTGGGAGGCGGAAACCAATCGCACCGACCTTCAGTGCTCAACTGGTACTTAAAGATGAAAGACAAAGTCGACCTCAGCGGAATTTGAACTCAGAACTTAACGACGGACGAAATGCCGCTAAGCATTTTGTCCGGCATGCCAACGATTCTGCCAGCTTGCCGCCTAACTCCTAATGGGTTTAGAAGCAATGTGTATAGGTGGGGAAGATACACAGTTGCTGGTGACGATTCCAACAAGAATCGAAACATACACACAGCTGTTCCCTCTCTTTTTCTGTCCAAGAACATTGTACAAAAAAATGTTCAGAAACGTCGTAACGCAGAATATTGTCTAAAACAAACACCTACAGATATTTTTTTTATAATAAAATGAAAAACCATTCTGTGTACTTGTTTTTGTTGCTTGGTTGTCGTTGTTGTTTATTTCGTATACGATTAAAAATGTTTGAGCCACAATCAATCCAAAATTGAAAACATCCAAAACTCCATCCTTTTATATGTCTTTCAGTAAATGAAAGTGTAGGGAGTGGTTTGAGGGAAATTCTGGCTTCTATTTTTAGCTATGTAGAGTCCTCCTTTTGGCACGTGTTTACACATTACTTGAGACTTGATGTCTCTCTCTCTCTAGTTCCTCTGTCCCAATACACACAGACAAATCCGTTCTTTTCCGCAAATTCCGAAGCAGTCCACCACTGGATTCTGTCCCATGATGTCTAACTGCGGCTAATGTAGAACGGAAAAATCCGAAAGAAAAATCTTCGATTCTATAATAAAACTTTGATTATAAAAGCTGAAATTTGAAGGGAGAGGGTTAGTGAATACCAGAGATTCCAATACATGACTGGTACTTTATTTTATCGACCCTAAAAGGATGAAAAATAAAGTTGACTTCGGCGGGGTGTGAACTCAGAATGTAAAGTATAATAACAAGGACTGCAATGCATTTAGACCGATGCTCTACCGATTCTGCTAAACTGCCGCCATTACAAATTCACTTAATAATAACAGTAATGGTTTCAAATTTTGTCACAAGGCCAGCAATTTCAGTGGGGAAGGGCATGAGTTGATTACATCGGCCACAGAAGTCAACTTGTACTTTATTTATCAACCCCGAAAGAATACAAGGCAAAGTCTACCTCGGCGGCATTTGAAGTCGGAAAGTGAAGACGGACGAAATGCCGCTAAGCATTTCGTCCGGATGCAAATGATTCTGCCAGTTCGTTGCCTTAATAATAATAATGATAACAATAATAATAATAATAATCTTTTCTACTGGAAGCACAAGGCCTGAAATTTGGGGGAAGGATTAAGTCGATTACATCGACCCCAGTGCGTAACTGGTACTTATTTAATCAAGCCCGAAAGGATGAAAGGTAAAGTCGACCTCGGCAGAATTTGAACTTAGAACATAGCAACGGGCGAAATACCGCCAAGCATTTCGTGTAACGATTCTGCCAGCTCGCCGCCTTAATAATAATAATAATAGTAGTAGTAGTAGTAGTAGTAGTAGTAGTAGTAGTAGTAGTAGTAGTAGTAGTAGTAGTAGTAATAATAATAATAATAGTAGTAGTGGTAGTAGTAATAATAATAATAATATTAATAATAATAATAATAATAATAATAATAATAATAATAATTTCTTCTATAGGCACAAGGCCTGAAACTTGGGTGAGGGGGCTAGTCGATTTCATCGATCCCAGTGTATAATTGGTATTTATTTCATCGATTCCGAAAGAATGACAGGCAAAAGTGACGCCAAATTGTAAGCTGAGTTGGACAAAAAGTATTTGTAAATGAAAACAGTGATAGAAATGTTGTATCTAAAGTGCACATCACTCGTACAAAGCATCGATCTACGATGCACACACACACACACACACACACACACACACACACACACACACACACACACACACATACACACACACATGCTAAATACAGATGTATTACGTAAGGAGTTGTTAACGAAAAACATTCATTTAACAACTGAAACGAACATCGCCGAAAGGAAAGTTCGAGTCAGGAACAGAGAGAAAAAATCGAGAAAATGAAATGTTCTATTTATTTTGTTCTTGTAGAACATTGAATTGCAAAGCCAATAAAAGAGAGGAGGAGGAGGTGGAGAGAAGGGAGAGACTGGGAAGAAACGGTGGGAGAGATGAAGAGAAAGCAGAAAAGAGAGAAAGTGAGCGGGAGAGAAAAACGAGGAAAGAAGTTTAAGAACAAGCAGTAAGCGGTAAGGCACAGAAATGCACGCACGTACACGCAGATCTGTGGACGTGTGTGCATGTAGTTATCTATGAACATGTATATATATATATGAGTATATGTGTGTAAATGTATACATGCATGTGAGTATCTATCTGTGTGTGTGTGAGTGTGTACTCTTTATATATGTCTATATATATATATATATACGTTTGCATACACACAAATACACACACACATATATGTTATATGCTTATATGCTTATATGTTTTTGCGTCTGAGCCTGGATATATCTATATATATCTACGTTTACTTGTTTGTATGTATGCATATATATATATATTATATATATATATACATAGATATATATATATATATATATATTATATATATATATATATATATATATATATATATATATATATATACGCACACACACACACTCAGAAACATATAGATAGATAGATAGATAGATAGATAGATAGATATAGATAGATAGATAGACAGACAAATAGATAGATAGACAGATAGATAGATAGATAGATAGATAGATAGATAGATAGATAGATAGATAGATAGATAGATAGATAGATAGATAGATAGATAGATAGATAGATAGATATACATGCGCGCGCATACATTTACTCATGTATAACTTCGGAAATTACGCAAGTGTGTGCGCGATCGAACATGTTTGGCAACCAAAGACATAGGCACAGACCGACGCATGTGGATCGGAGCCTTCATAGCCTGGAGCGAAACACGTGAGACGGCAGCATGTTTAGTTTCGACACTTTTGGAAAGAAATTTCAGAACGAAAGAAAGACGAAAGAGAAAAAACGGGGACGAGTAATTGAAGAACGAATTCGAAGAGAAAAACGCAAAACAGCTATGAAACCCCTCGATGGCGCTTTTGATGTTGAAAAGCATTAAAGCGAAACTACATGGTGATAATCAAAGTGGTTCTGTCGGTCTATGTGTGCGCACGTGTGTGTGTGTGTGTGTGTCCATAGTAATCTCCTTCAGGCGATACATAAGCGAATGATTTTTTTTTTTTTGCCCGGAGGAAGGCAAGTAGAGGGAAACTTTTAATGGCGTCAAAAGGAATAAACGATTTCGAAAGGAAAAATTATTTCAACTCCATGAATTGGAAGACTTTTTCTCTTTCGTTTCAACATCCAAATACTGTATATCTGTGTTTGTATATGTAATGTATTTATGTATGTATATGTGTGTATATATCCATGTATGTATGCATGCATGCATATATATATGTGTGTGTGTGTGTGTGTGTGTGTGTAACATATGGTAAAATTATAAACAGGGCAAATTTTAGCCATTTTTCTGTAGACTGAAAATAAGTACCAGTTACGCACTGGGGTCGATATAATCTCTGTGTTTAGCTCCTTGTGGGTAGTACAGAAATAGGTATTTCGTCTGCCGCTACGTTCTGAGTTCAAATTCCGCCGAGGTTGACTTTGCCTTTCATCATTTCGGGGTCGATTAAATAAGAACCAGTTACGCACTGGGGTCGATAAAATCGACTTAATCCGTTTGTCTGTACTTGTTTGTCCTCTCTGTGTTTAGCTCCTTGTGGGTAGTAAAGAAATAGATATTTCGTCTGCCGCTACGTTCTGAGTTCAAATTCCGCCTAGGTCGACTTTGCCTTTCATCATTTCGGGGTCGATTAAATAAGTACCAGTTACGCACTGTGGTCGATATAATCGACTTAATTCGTTTGTCTGTCCTTGTTTGTCCTCTCTGTGATTAGCTCCTTGTGGGTAGTAAAGAAATAGGTATTTCGTCTGCCGCTACGTTCTGAGTTCAAATTCCGCCGAGGTCGACTTTGCCTTTCATCACTTCGGGGTCGATTAAATAAGTACTAGTTACGCACTGGGGTCGATAAAATCGACTAATCCGTTTGTCTGTACTTGTTTGTCCTCTCTGTGTTTAGCTCCTTGTGGGTAGTAAAGAAATAGATATTTCGTCTGCCGCTACGTTCTGAGTTCAAATTCCGCCTAGGTCGACTTTGCCTTTCATCATTTCGGGGTCGATTAAATAAGTACCAGTTACGCACTGTGGTCGATATAATCGACTTAATTCGTTTGTCTGTCCTTGTTTGTCCCTCTGTGATTAGCTCCTTGTGGTAGTAAAGAAATAGGTATTTCGTCTGCCGCTACGTTCTGAGTTCAAATTCCGCCGAGGTCGACTTTGCCTTTCATCACTTCGGGGTCGATTAAATAAGTACTAGTTACGCACTGGGGTCGATAAAATCGACTAATCCGTTTGTCTGTACTTGTTTGTCCTCTCTGTGTTTAGCTCCTTGTGGGCAGTAAAGAAATAGGTATTTCGTCTGTCTTTACATTCTGTGTTCAAATTCCGCCGAGGTTGACTTTGCTTGTCATCCTTTCGGGGCCGATAAATTAAGTACCAGTTGTGTACTGGGGTCGAGCTAATCGACTGGCCCTTCCCCTAAAATTTCGAGCCTTGTGCCTAGAGTAGAAAAGTATATTAAATTATTGAGAGGTTTTCCCTACACACATACACACACACACACACTCACACACACACACACACACACACTCAAATACATGGATGAGCCTTCGTCTATTTTAAAGATAAATATTTGGATAGTACGTATGTGGCTGAGTACACCGAAGACACGTCTACTCTTAATGTAATTCTCGGACAACAAGATCCTAGTCTGGCATTGAAACTAGAAAAAGAATAAGAGGATGCTTATACATCAGGCGTAGACGCTTTGCAATCATGTAGTTCCGGGTTCAGTCCTACTGCGTGACAGTTAGAGCAAGTGTCTTCTTATATAACCCAGGGCCAACCAATAACTTGCGAGTAAAGTTGGTAAACGGAAAATGTATGGAAGCCTGTAGTATATGCGTGTATATATGTGTGTATTTGCATTTGTCTCCGCCACCACCACCAACACAATTTCTTGACAACCAGTGTTGGTTTACTTACATCACAGTGACCCAGCAGTTCGGCTAAAGAGTACGATGGAATAAGTAGTAGCCTTTTAAAAAAGTACTGAGGTTAATTTGTTCGACTAAAGCCTTCGAGACATTTCCCCGGCATGGCCGTAGTCCAATGATTGAAACAAGCAGAAAGTTAAAGGTCACACACACACACACCACACACACACACATATGCATACATGCACTCACGCATTAATCTAGATGGACATAGAATGACACACTTTGAATTAAAACACAAACACACACACATACGCATAAACATAGACCTAAATACACGTACACACACACACACACACATGTTTACACTAGCATATCAGCTTATTCCGTTTGAATAAACAAGGTTTCCCATAGATTTCTCTCTCTCTCACTTTCTCACCTTCGCCTTACACACACACACACACACACACACGAACACACACACACACACACACACGCACGCACACACACACACACACACACACACACACATTGCCATTCAATCAAAACATGTTTGGATTGATTGAATAAAGAACGGCTTCTTTAGCATGGACGACAACTTTTAATGGCATCATTAACGCCACCTGGTGATTGCATAAGTCATGAGGCGCAAGAGAAGAGAAACACGTTCGTCTCAAGAAAAGTTATGTTCCGCTCTTTCACGGGTGACAAATTACGTTTGTCTTTCAATCAGTCGTTCATTCCTTTCTTCACTCTTTCGATCATTTTTCCTTCATTCGCTTATTCATTCCATTCGTCCACCTAAACATCCTTCCTTACTATCATTTATTTATGCATCCTTTCACTTAATTATTTACAACCCGGTTGTTCTCTTTCAATATGGCGACGGTTTTCGGAAATCCATCGGCGGCAATAAATATACGGTTGAGTGTCCTTCTTCCGTCATTGACTGCGCTTTCTCGGGATGATTATTATAAGGCTAGTGGAGGCGGTAGTGTGGTGGTGAAGGTGTTTGTATCGTTGACGATGTTGTTGACGATGTTGTTGATGATGATGATGATGATGGTGATGATGGTGATGATGATGATGATGATGATGATGATGATGATGATGATGATGATGGTGGTGGTGGTGATGGTGATGATGATGATGATGATGATGATGATGGTGGTGGTGGTGGTGGTGGTGGTGGTGGTAGTGGTGATGATGATACATCTCTGTCTGTCCATCCGTCTATTCCAGCTATTCATCTGTCCATTCATTTAACGGCGTCTTAAGTATCTATTTAACAAACTATTCAACTTAAACATCAACCACGATATTGATAAAAGTTATTGTTTATCAAATGAGAATATATTTTATTAATTGCTACGTCAGTCAATATTTTGTGTTATTTGATATGAAGTTAGCTTTAATCGCCCGATAATCCACCTGTTCATCTGTCCAGTCAACGATCGATATAGCAGTTTATCATTTTAACCACCCAATTATTTATTCATCGAACTGTCAATTTGTTTACTGTCCAACCAGTAATTACTCAGGTATAATACTTACGACCGATAATCTCGATGGAACCCGGAATTACAATGGCCCAATTGCTTTTAAACCACCACTGCTATCAAACAAAGATCTGGTTACCTTGACTCATAAAAAAGATAATACTTATCCATTCGTCCATATTTATCTAGCCATCAAGCAAATATCCATACGATTCTTTGATAGTCCATTCATTTATTTAACAAAATAAATAACATTTATCAAACCACCGAGCCAGGGATCGAATTATCTGTCAACGCATCAATTCTTCGAACCATCCATCGATACATCCAACCGTCCATGTCACCATCCGTCCATCGAACCATCCATTCACGCATCCGTCAAACTATCCATACAAACAACCTTCCAACCATTTATACCAGCAGCCATCAAGCCTCCCATCAAATCCACCATCCATCCATCCAACCATTCATACATTCAACGAAAAACCAATCACTCTTCTAGTCTCGTATCCAATTTAAGATGCTATTGATCTCTCCATTGAACTATCATCCATTTCAGCTACAACACATGCGTATCTAACTGGACCTTAAAAACCCAGTCTCACTACACAGTCTATCAACCATCCGACCATCCAACCATTGACAACACATGCGGCATATATAATTGAACATTCAAAACTGATCAGGCTACCCAGCCAACCCCTCATCCATCCTTGCTACCCAACCCCTCCGCCCTCCCAACCAGCCAACCATTGACAACACACATGAACATTTATAACTGGACATTAAGAAAAGTGATTTGATCGATCTATAAAAGTTCAAAGCATTTGGCTGAGATTTTAATTTCCGGTGACTGACATAACCCCGAAATGGAAAGTTAATGTTCGGAGTTCAATTTCAAAGAAGATACCAGTTAATGGGATAAAAATCTCATACCGTTTCTCTGGAATGTTCCTAGTGTTGTGCTGTGCGGGCAAAAGTTAAACAGGTTCTTATGATGAAAAGAAGAAAACTGCGGAGCAACGAAAAGCAACAATAAAAGAACAGAAATGAAATATAAGAGAGAAAATATGGGAGAAAAAATATAAGAGAAAAAATACGATATTAAACCAGAAGATGGAAACGTGGCGGAAATCGTATCTGACAAAATGAAATATAAAAACTGAAGCCATGCGTTCATGTTGCATTTACGATGAGGGCGATGACGATTAGGATGAGAGGATGATGATGATGATCATCATCATCATCATGGTAATGATGACAACGATAATGACAATGATGATGACGACGACGACGATTTGAGAAGGGGAGGATTTCTGATAATAACAGAGCATAAAAACATTATTAAATAACTAGGATGAATGACGAGGGAAACATTACAAATTGAACGACAAACATGGCGCTCTTGTACGATATACAATGGAGAAGATGACATATAAAAGGGAATTAAAGAAATGACTATGTTAATAGATTTCGTTTTTGGATTTGGTTTGCAAGATTCTTTATGTGAGTTCGTGTGTTGAAGCATATTCTGTTGTGTCTGAGGAGAGTCATTCTCTTTTGATGTCTTATAATTTAATACATTCAACTTAAATTTCCGTTGTGTCTTGCAACTTTTTCAATAGTTTTGAAAAGGTTGCAAAACGCAACGAAAATATTAGAAGAATAAAATAAGAAATAAGGGGAAATTTGACCGGTGAGTGTGTTAAATTATTATGCACCAAAAGGGAATGACTCTCCCCAGACACAACAGAATATGATAATATATGAATTTTGAAAATACGCTCGTATGTATGATACATGCTTACCTATAGATAGATAGATAGATAGATAGATAGATAGATAGATAGATAGATAGATAGATAGATAGATAGATAGATAGATAGATAGATAGATAGATAGATAGGTGTTCCTCGTCGACGCCCAGATTCTGCCTGAGAACGTCGTCGCATCTCCCCTCCACTGATCCTCTATACAACGCCTTTGTTGTGATGAAGTCGCAGAGGTTTGGTCCCAGGCGGCAGAGTTGCTTGAGAGCAAGACGGCACTTGGGCTGCCATTCGCCTAGCTTCGGTCTCTGTTTGATCCACGACTGTAGTTTGGCCAAAGAGACGAGCTGCGGGAAAGCGCGCCGCACAAACGGCGACCACACCTGTTCACCGTCGTCTATGAAGCACCGGAGATGTCGCAGTCTCAGCACAGGTCTGCGCATCATCTACCACGGTATGCTAAATGGAGGATTGGGCATGCCAGAGAGAGATAAATAGATCGATAGAGAGAGAGAGAAAAGAGAGAGAGAGAGATAGGTAGACAGACAGACATACAGACAGACGGACGGACGGACGGACGGACGGACGTATGGATGGATGAGTTGAGTGAGGGTGTGTATTTATACACACCACGTACACCGAGATACACAAACACACCCGACACAAACGCGCGCGCACACACACATATTTATATGTATATATATATATGTATATGTATATATATATATATATATATATATATATATATATATATATATATATATATATATATATGTATATGTATATATATATATAATATATATATATATATATATATATATATATATATATATATATATATATATTCATCGACATGCACACACGTATGTACATATCTTCTGGTTGTGTAGGAAGGTATCTGCACCTAAGAAAATCAAAATAATGTAACTCCAACTAAATGAGTTGACTGCTTTATTCTGTCGTTTGTTTATATAAATTATGAGTGAGTGCGTGTGTGTGTGTGTGTGTGTGTGTGTGTGTGAGAGCGCGTGTGTGTATGTGTGTATGTGTGTGTGTGTGCATAATGGCAAGGTACGTATAAAGAAAATAGGCGTGCCTGTGGAAAATAAGAAGCTGAAAAAGAGTCTCTTCTCCGTCTCTCGACCTGCTTGCAATAGCAGCGAAATCCTTCCTCTTATTACTCAACCTATTTCTTTATTACCCACAAGGGGCTAAACATAGAGGGGACAAACATGGACAGACATAGGTATTAAGTCGATTATATCGACCCCAGTGATTAACTGGTACTTAATTTATCGACCCCGAAAGGATGAAAGGCAAAGTCGACCTCGGCGGAATTTGAACTCACAACGTAACGGCAGCCGAAATACAGCTAAGCATTTCGCCCGACGTGCTAACGATTCTGCCAGCTCGCCGCCTTATTACTCAACCGTCTGAAATAAGGGGAAGGCCCATTAAACAATAGTGTTTTACAGGCACCTACAAATTGCGGATAGCCTTGAGCGAAAAGCATCGGATCATAGGTCAGCTCTTCCTGGTTCGGCTTGCAACTACACAACAACCACAACAACGACATCAAGTGTTTCTTTTTTTTAATATTAAATACTTTTACCCGTAAATGCATTGGACATATTTTACTCCTTCGCCGTGAATATTTTTCGTAGGATGATGGGGTGGTGGGTGAGAAGACTTTGTTTTTTTTTTTTTTTCTTTTCTTGCAGGAAGTTTTGGTTTGTGGTGAGGCCAAGATCGCGATTCGATGACGTCATCTTTACTTTTATGTTTCATTTTCTATTTTAAATTAATTTTAATTATCGATGCTGAAAAAATATCAAAACTTATTACTTGTGGTCATTTTAGGAGCCCAAAAATGTTGCTTCCGTATGGTCTATAAATTCTGAGAATTGAATTTTTCGAGTCTACACTTACTGCTGCTGCTGCTGCTGCTGTTGTTGTTGGTCGTGTTGTTGGTGTTGTTGTTGTTGTTGTTGTTGTTGTTGTTGAGGCAGCGAGCTGGCAGAATCGTTACCTCGCCGAGCAAAGTGCTTGGCGGCATTTCGTTCAGTTTGTACCGACGTCGATTTTGCCTTTCAACCCTTGGAGGGGGGGATCGATAAAATAAGTACCAGACAAACTCTGGGGTCGATAAAATCAACGCCACAACCCCCCACCCCACCCCACCCGAAATTGCTGGCTTTGTTCCAAAATTTAAAACCATTATTGCTGTTGCTTTTGTTTAGCCACTGTCTATTTTGTTCCAGCAGACCATTCCATTGTCCATTCAAGCATAATGCATCTAGGGCTACATTATCTAATGTGCCTTCTTTACTTTATAACATGATAGAGTTTAATTGTTTTTCAACTACTGCTACTACTCTTGATTATGTGTCGGACACAATTACCAACGCACAACATTGGTCACACAATACAATGTATGGCGTATTGCTCTATCAAAGTGATTTGCAAAATTAATAACTGTTTCAGATCTTGACTTCAAGTCAACAACTTCAGGACAAAGGGATGAGCCGGTTACAGCGGTCCCTATCTTTAATTGAAAAGGGGATGAATCGGTTCAACTAGTCCCTACTTTTGTCGACTTTGAAAGGATAAAACGCAAAACTGGCCAGGGTGAATTTTGAACTCAGAATGTAAGGAGCCGGAAGAAGCATTCTGTCCGATTTGCTAATATTTCTACCAGTTTTGCCGCCTTAAGTAATCCTTTCTTCTAAAAGCCTGAAATTTGGGGGAGGGGTTAAGTTGATTACATTGACCCCAGTACCTAACTGGTACTTATTTCATTGACCCCGAAAGGATGAATGTCAAAGTCAACCTCGGCGGAATTTAAACACGAAACATAAAAACGAACGAAATGCCGCTAAGCATTTTGTTCGGTGTGCTAGCATTTCTTCTGGCTCACCGCCTAATAATGCCACAGGTTGTAACGAAATTGTAAGAAATTGCAGTCTGAAGAGTTCTTAAGACACAAACAGCAAAACAAAAAGTACATTCATTGAGGGTTCACGGTTGAAGTATTTTGTTTGAAGAAGTCAAACGCAAACCAACATCAGAGCGTGGCATTTGACCGGATCTTTATTTTACCGACTCCGCAAAGAAAGGGCAAAGTTGATCATGCCGGGATTTGAACTCTAAATGTTAAGGATTGTTACTAAATATTGTAAGGCATTTAGCGATTTTGCCAATGTATCGCTGGCTTACGATTGTCTTTCGCTTTAGTGAAATAATACACATACACACTCACACACATACACACACACACACACACACACACACACACATATATACAGATGCACACATGCACACGCATGCATGCACACACACAAATGCATAAAAGCCAAATATCCAAAATTAATGACTCTTTTAAATGGTATTTGGATGGAATGGAAGCACTCCATCGGTTACGACGACGAGGGTTCCGGTTGATCCGATCAATGGAACAGCCTGCTCGTGAAATTAACGTCTAAGTGGCTAAGCACTCCACAGACACGTGCACCCTTAACGTAGTTCTCGGGGATATTCAGAGAGTGACAAGGCCGGCCCTTTGAAATACAGGTACAACAGAAACAGGAAGTAAGAGTGAGAGAAAGTTGTGGTGAAAGAGTACAGCAGGGATCACCACCATCCCTGCCGGAGCCTCGTGGAGCTTTAGGTGTTTTCGCTCAATAAACACTCACAACGCCCGGTCAGGGAATCGAAACCGCGACCCTACGACAGCGAGTCCGCTGCCCTAACCACTGGGCCATTGCGCCTCCCAATGGTATTTATTTAGTCAGAGAAGACTGGATCATAACGAGAGCTTGACCTCTCATCACACCATTGCCTGATTAATCTAATCCACCACGAATCAGTGATTATCAATAGTGGACCAAGGTTTTCCTACTGTATCGCCGACACGTCTCACTAAACACAATGTTACAACTCAACACTTTACCTGCATTTAGCCGTCTGCTAATGCTACTAAGCCAGACATGGTTTTGGAAATCCTCAATTTTTCTTGATCTGAATCTGCCTTCCTTAAAAATTAATGTAGTACTTTTCCAATGCCTATGTCTTCTCTTAATCTATCTAGAGATTGTAATGGTTATTTCTTCACTCAGTCGCCGTTCGATACATTTGGTCGGCGCAGTAAAATCTCAACAGCTGTGATGTACCCAAGTAGAAAGAAGACGAACGTTTGAGAATTCCGTTCTGAGATGCTTATCAATTCTTAACTACTGACCTTTCCTCATTAAATCTAGTTTGAAGCTTCTGTATTGTAGAGAGATCCAACATCTTAAACAGGACTAAAACTTGCTGCCTTGCCATTTTAATTAGATATTAGCGAAGAAAGGACAAGTGGAACGAAGACATGCTAGGAAGAAACGAAGACCAGCGGAGAAGAGCGCGGATAATGAGCTGATGCAGAAATGTTGCCGTTAGCTGTTATAAGCATATTTGTCAAAGCATAACTAAAAAGATCAGCCATGCTTTAAAAGTGTTGAATGGAGGTAAGAGAGAGAGAGAGAGAGAGAGAGAGAAAAGAATGGAGAAACATTTGGCAAATGAAGCAGGTTGAAGGTCGAAGGGAGAGTTTGAAAGGCAACTAGTTTAATTTAAACATAAGAAAACATAAGGAAAAATATAATATGTGCACTAAATATCACACATACAAAAAAATATACGAAAAAATAATCTGCTCTACATCTTGAACCTGTGAAAGAACAAAGGTAACATCAATCTTGAGCAGAAGTAAAAAAGCCAAGAGCACTGATAGTAATACTTTTATAAGGACATAAAATGAAAAAAAAGTCAAAGAACAACAACAACAACAAAAAAAAACGTCTATGAGGAAAACTACCAATTCCTGGCAATAAAGATTAAATAAAATACTTGAAATAGAAGAACATTTATCGTAGTTCTGTTTAAAGAACAGCGATAAATGTTCAGAATTTGAATCTTGGTTACATGGAGATATCGCTGGAGAATAAAGACCGTCACTTTATCAAATTATCTGGGACACATCAAGACCCCCTTCGCATAAATCCGATTGACATCGTACCGTTAGTGCTTCCGTTATAACTAAATGAGTTGAGTTAAAATGAAAGAAAAGGAAAAAATTACTGAACAAAAAAAAAACAAATCAAAGTAGGAAAATGTAATGTTAATTAAATCAACAGAACCTGTGTAGACGAAGATTTTAAAAAGTAAGAATTCTTGCATAGTTAACCTCCAGAAAAGTAACCTTCTAAATTTAACATAAAATCAGAGGAATCGTGGTTAAAAATAAACTGAAGCAGATTATACACAAGACGCCCTTTAGAGAATTTGAAGATACAAAAGAGAAAAAAAAAGAAACTCAATATAAAGCATTAACATAAGATGAGCAAAGGTTTTAAGAGAAAGATAAGAGAAATAAAGCTGAAGTATAGAATGTACTTTATTGGGTACTAAGAGGAAGTTTTGGGTTATAAGAATTGTAAGAATAAAGCAGGAGGGATAACTGTCTTGGAAATAAATGTCAAGGAACATGACAATACGATAAGAGGAGAATATAAAAGAAATCTTTTTTAGAATTATATTGTTACTCAAAGAAAAATGTCCATCGTGCAGTTTTTTAGTGACTTAGACAATAATGGAATGGCAACGTTCAATGTTCTTTACTTGGTCTCTTAGAATGGTGAGGGGAAGAGAAAAAGCTATCTTTAAACCGAAAACATGGCCCAGATACATGCAACAGAGAAGAAAACCAAGAGGCTGGTCGATAGATTAAATCTACCTCTAAAGATAAGAGAGGCCACTTTGACAATCATCGACAAGACATCCAGCTTTGAAATTTTATTTACTTTGGTTAACACTTGGCTATAGTAGCCGAATAGTAGTACCAAAGGTTCCAGCCACTTAGATTCCGACCGACCAAATATATGTCATATCAACGTCTCTTATCAAATCAACATGCCTTGTCACATCAACGTACCCTATCAGATCGACGTACCCTGTCACATCGATACTGGAACCAATCACATGAACATGCCACAAAATTTCAATACTGAACAATCGTAGCGAATTCCCTTCTTTTTTGATTCACATGAGATATATTTTCATTGCCAGTGTTATTCGCTTATCGATTCACATCATCGAGTCAGTTTTCATTCGAATTCGAAGCGCATTGGATTCCTATAAAATGGTGGTGCTTTTGAATGAAAACAAAAAAAAAAACAACTCGTCATTCATTTCATTTCAATCTTGCCTTTAAACCATACCAGCATCTAAGATTCTCTCATAACGAGTAAACATTGTTTCCCTCATTCATATCGTATCGGAAATATATATTTACTCTTAGTCGTGAGCCATTGTAATCGAGCAAGCTTAATATCCTAACTTGTTTATAAGGTTTTCTGTTTGTAAAATATAAAGAAAATGGAAAGAGACAGCAATTGTTACGCAAGGTTTTATGAGAAGTATTCTTAAGATTAATTTCCTGTAATAAGTCAGTTCCACCGTCTGGAAGGTGTTTTATAAGAATCGATTGAACCATCGTAAATCATATTTGATTACTCCAGAGAAATAAAATAGTAAATTATCTAACATCATATTAGGTTTTAAAATCTTATATATATATATATATATTATATATATATATATATATATATATATTATATGCGTATGTGTACAAGGAAATGCTTGTATATTTTATATATATATGTAAATATATAAATATGTGTTGCTAAATGTATACACACATGCACAAACATTAATATATATGTACACACACACATATGTGTATGTATATATATAAGTGTGCGTGTGTGAGTATTCACATACGTGTGTCTATCTTTCCATACGCAAACATAAATGCATGTAAATTGTGAATGCACATTTCAATGCAAACACAGGAATGTGTAGACGTGTACATCGATGCACAAACTTTCATACTTACATACAGAAATTTCTATAGAAACACAGAGATAGACTAATGTCTACTCACACGTGTTTCTGTATTTGCGTATATTCATATTCAAGCATATATGGGTATGTTGTGTGTGTGTGCGTGTGTGTGTGTGTGTGGTGTGTGTGTGTGTGAATATACGTATTTATGTATAAGGTTTGAAACCAAACCAGTAGCTCGCAGTATGGTTGCATTAAAACTATTTGGTGTAAAGTATTGATTACGCGTTAATTGCACAGTGTAAGGTTTTGATTAAAGGTTGACATCAAACTGATCAGTGAGAGGGTCGAACAGGTTGAATGGTACAAGTATTTTGGAGCTCAAATCTTTGATGAAGTCACATGTAACAAAGAAATTAGGACAGGCTCACCATAGCGAGAACGCCCATGGAAAATCGTAATAACATCTGGAGCAGCAAAACCGTTCTTTGTAAATTAAAAACAAAGCAAGTACGAGCGCCCATTTGGCCAGTAGGCATTTGCGGTTGCAAAATATGGACTCTGAACAAATTCGTAGAGAATATAATGAATGCGTTTGAAATGTGGGCATTATAGGAGAATGTTACGAGTCTCTTACAAGGGACCATCGGACAAATGAATGTGTACTACAAGAGGTAAAAGATGACAACTGAACATTATGAAAAGAACAAAAACTCATCTATAGTGGCCATATTTGAAGAAGCAGAAGTCTGGAAAATACAACTACATACATCCGAGCCAAAAGGGAGACCCTATATGATGTGATTGAAATAGCAACGAAATATCCTTGAAATCACACCTTAGAGTTTTTTTTTAAATGGAAAGACATTGGAGAATAGAATACTAGATTAAAGATTAAATGGTCGTGGTTAGAATCCTTTTGGAGAATCCTTTTGATGATAGGTCGATCAATGCAGACCTGGTGTTCAACGCCGCCAACAACAGCTACACAAATGACAAGATTACATTCACGAATTCGACGGCAGATATTTTTTGCCACCACAGTCAAATAACAACCATTCCAAAAGGATACTAAACAATTTGTAGAAAGATAATTACATAAAATTTATGTTGCTTCAACACAAGTGATAAAATAGAATTCTTATGTGATCGATTAATATAACAGAAAGGACAACAAATCTCTGCAGACGGAATAGACACAACTAAAATAACTGCAGTTCCTTTGATTCCTAAGCAAATCTGTTTACTTCTGTTCGTGTTTGTATATACTATAAATAGCGATTACGAAACTCTCTCTGGTCAGAAGATTGCCCTTTTATTGGTGAAGATCTAATAAATCCCAAAAGTAATCAGATCGAAACCTTTCACCTCTACAGACGCTGAGAGAGGAATTCCTGAGAAGAAACCAATTCACTTTTTGTCGAAAGGTGAAGTTGCGAGTGTTAAAAAGATTCAAGTTATATTGTGAATTAAAAAAATATAAGCACCGGCGTATACGGGCGTGCATGAGTGCATGCGTGTATATGTGTATATATATATATATATATATACAGAGACAAAGAGAAAGACAGAGAGATTGTCATGTGTGTGTATATGTGTGTGTACGTGTGTGTGTGTGTGTGCAACAATGTACGTAGATATACATGTATGTAGATAAGTAGGTCGATAGGTAGGTATGTATATGCGAATTAGAAATATTCTGAAGATAGAGTGTGTGCGAACTGGTCTATATGTTTGCGTACGTATACATGGATGTCGTAGACACACGACCATACTTGTTTCCTGTGTGCATGTGTGAGTGTGTATATCTGTGTGTGTGTGTGTTGTGCAACCGGAAACATCTCTAAATGGTAATTAAATTGCATTTGTGATTAATGAGACAACATTAGTGATTTCAGTTGTTTATCGAATCTAACAAACAGATTTTTGTTTTGCTTTCGAGAAGAAAATCATTTAGCTGCCTTTTGTTATTTTCGCTTGTTTTATGTTCTTTTTCTTATCATCATCATCATCATTTTCATCATCATCATCATCATCATCATCATCATCATCATCATCATCATCATCATCATCATCATCGTCGTTGTCGTCATCATTATTTTTATTGTGATTATTTTCATTTCTTCTATAATTTGATAATTTTATAAGTATCGTTCGGTTTTCTCGAAATATCTGCTTATATCAAAATATATTCTTGTTTTTTTTGTTTTGTTTTGTTTTGTTTATTTTATGGTGTTGTTGGTGTGGTAGTTTCTAAAGTCGTAATTTTCTGCAAATAACAAAGGAAAGAGAATTTCACAAAGAGACGACACAGAAAAGGGAAAAAAAACATGAAATATGTTTTACACTGTTGCTGGAATTCTTTGGAGGATTGTGCATGGCGATGTAATTAATTTGAAATATGTAACTCGGTGATGACGAAAGATTTAGAAAATCTATTTGAATATACCAATAGGAAAAAACGAACATCCAATCCCCCAACGGACCGGGATTATCTGTTTGCCGAGGAGTTTTAATATATTGTGTTTTATCATTCTCACATTATTCATGCAGATGTATTTTTAGGTATGTGGATAGACACACGGACAGACAGGCAGGCAGACAGACGGACATTCACGTACATGCATATATTGTTTCCTTACAAACTGGCCAACATATTTCAACTTTAAGATCCTCCTGTACATACATACATGCATGCATATAGACATGTGCATATGAATGTGCAAGAGAGCTCACACTTATTTCGGCAGTGTGTGATCAGATGAATAAAACCGAATTGCTTCATGACGCGTGCAGTCAGTCATACAGTATATTAGATAGATAGATAGATAGATAGATAGATAGATAGATAGATAGATAGATAGATAGATAGATAGATAGATAGATAGATAGATAGATAGGTGCAATACATAGATTATAAAGCAAATTATGTTTCTCTCTCTCATACACAAACACACACATATATGTAAGTATATATACACATATATACATGTGTGTATATATATATATATATATATATATATATACGGTTTAAGTAATTGAGATTCAAGTGAATTCTAATGAATTCACATGAATATATATATATATGTATGTATGTATATGTATATATATATATATATATATTATATTATATAATATAATATATACATTGTTACCTGCTTATACACAGAATGTATATGTGTATATTATTTGTATGCACGAGTGTCTGTGTGTGTGTAAGTGTGTGCGTGTGTCTGTGTCTGTGTGTGTGCGTGCGTGTGTTGTGTGTGTGTGTGTGTGTGTGTGTGTGTGTGTGTGTGTGTGTGTGTGAAGCGGATAGTGTGATTTTCTTATGCTGTTATAGTATTGCGTAATAACTACGAAACCACTGAATCAGCGCAGTGCTTCGAGGTGGGAATTACCTGATATATTTCCTCGCCATTATCTCGTCCAGAAGGACTTCAGTTCAACGTAGAAGATATTATTTAGAAATATTATTACGAAATCAAAATGCCTAAAGGACCGCCTGTTACGAAACAGATATAAGAATTCTCCACGGAATGGCGCTTTTTACATCATAACATTAGTCATATGTACAATGTCTAGTTTTATTTGGAAACCTCCCACAGCCTTCACACTGCCATTGTTGTACAAATTACATAATTCTTTTCAAATTATATAAGGATTTGATCGAAACAGGTCCTTCATTTAAAGTACGCGCAAATCGAGGGAAAAGCGAGGAAAGATAGAGACGAAAATAGAAACTAGATATAAAAAACGACAGACTCCGCGACAGCGAGAAAGACCGACAGCGAGAAAAGACCAAAAACAGACCAGGATATGGTAGTAAACAGACGAAGTAAGACACTGCAATTGAAAGACAGATGCCTAAAAGAGACAACGAACTGAAAAAGACCAGAAGAGAGTGAGTCCATGACGAGACCAAGAAAAGAAGAAAAGAGTGAGACGCAAAAATGACCCAGGCAAAGAGTAAAGCAAGAACGGACCGAAACGAGACCATGCCATGGCAAAAATAAAAAAAAAAGATTCAAGAAAAGACAGAAAACGTGAAAAGGCGAAAACATACCAATACCGAGAGCGGACGAAGAACTGAACGACACTAAGAACGGACCCAAAACAGATCGAGAAAGATTCAGGACCAGTTCGAGGAAAGAGTGAGATGAGACCAAGTTAAAACTGAGAGGAGGCTGAAGACCAGGAAAATGTTATGACCAATAAGAAACCGAAATGAGACAAGGAAGAGGCGAAAAGCAGACTATGAAGGAAGTGAGAGAAGAGCAAGGAACATCGAGACAAACGACCAAGAGGAAAACCAGACGAAGAACAGATTGACACTGAGACCAAACCAAGTAAAAGACCGAAAGGAAGGAAAGACCGAAACCCGATGGAAAAATACTAAGAGTAAGTAAACACCAAGACGAAGAGCAGACGACCAAGAAAAGACCAGCAAAAAAAGATTGAAGTAAGGAAAGACCGACACCAGACCAAGAAGAAAATCGACATAAAAAAACCGAAACCCAAATCATACGAAGAAAAGACCGAGAACTAAGAAAATATTGGCAGGAAGATTAAGAAAAGAATGACACTAGACTAAGGAAAGATCAAGATGAGACCAACACAAGATGGAGGAGAGGAGCCTTGGAAGAGACCAAGACGAGAATAAGATCAAACCAATAGAAAACAAAAAGAGAAAAAAAACTGAGACAAAGCCAAGAAAGGCTGAGACAAATACCAAGACCATCCTAAGAAGAGATCGAGATGAGACCAAGGAATCACCATGACCAAGAGAAAAAAGACTAGAAAAGATAGAAAGACGAGAGTGAAGCAAATCTACTTGGAACCAAGAAAAGAAAACTGAGTCTGAGGTCAGGCAAAGAAAAGACCGATAAGAATGAAAGACGTTGGGCAGACAAGAAAAGGGACACAGGAAAGGCCAAGTTCGGAAAATAGCAGGATCCGAGACAAAGAAAAGACTAATGAGAGACTAAGAAAAGGCCGAGACGAAACTAAGAAAGGCTGAAACGAAAGCCACGCGAAGACACGACAAAGTAAGGACTTCAGAACATTAAGCCGAAAGAAATGTTGCAAAGCACTTTATCCGGTGCGATAACGGTTCTGCCAGCTGTTGTATTATGATTTTGTATATTAAAAAATAAATAAATAAATAATAATAATAATATAATAATAATAATAATAATAATAATAATAATAATAATAATAATAATAATAATAATAATAATAATAATGCCTCAGTTACAACAGGATCAATGTGAAGGAAGGAAAAATAAACAACTATGACGATTTGAAGTAGGAAATAGGAAGGTTGTGGTCAATGAAGAGAGTGGACGTGATACCAATAGTAATTGGTGCACTTGGAAGTATACCATATTTTAAGATAAAATTTATGGTTCCTGTTAGGCTTGTGTCCAAAATATTAGTTCTGAAATATTCGGCCGGTGGATAAATAGGATATGTAGCTGGAAGTAAAATCTCTCTGGTAGAAGCGACCACAACGAAAACTGCATTTTATTTCAGTTAATCAATGGCAAATAAATAATTAAAAGCTTCAGCTGAACAAACCTCTTTAAATCGTATGATGGAAGACATTGACGAGACTTGCCAGACCTGCGTAACCGTATACACAACGATTTTGTCCAATGTGAGAAGGGCTGATTGTGCGTGGCTGCGTATGTATATATAATATATATTATATATATATATATATATATATATATATATATATATATATATTATGTGACAATTATTCGGTAGCCAAGATAAAACTCCGAGTTTCGGATGCCGAGGAGGTGGAAATCCACGCCACCATCTCTTTCCACCTCGGAGTTTTATCTTGGTTACCGAATAATTGTCACATAATACATTTACAGATAAATTCCTCTATTTACATAATATCGGTCTCTTTCTTTCTTTTGTATCTTACCGTTTTATCAATATATATATATATATATATTATATATATATATATATTATATATATATATATTATATATATATATATATATATATATATATATATATATATTATCTCTCGTATTAAATATAGAAATACTTTAATAGTATTATACTTTGATACAAAAGAGTACTCAAAATAAATTCAGTATATAATATTCTTATCGAATATATTTAACTAAAGTATATAACAACATACATTTACATATATATATATATAATATTATATATATAAAATGTATATTGTGTATGTAGTGTATGTGTAAAAGGAGGAGTTTATCTTATCCACTTTTCTGAAAAGGACTCAATACATTTGGAATGTAGAATGTCAATAAAACTAAGTAAAAAGAAATGTACGATGAGTGACGAGGTGTCAGAGCGCCAGGAAAATAGCCAGTTATAAATCATCAGATTTTGATGCAATGTGTGTGCATGTGTGCGCGCGCGAGCGTGTGTGTGTACACTTTTATACCTCAATGAGAATAATTACTGTTGAATTGTAACAACATATGTTTATGACAAACTGCGTAGATACCTTATTTTCTCTGTTTGTATGAAATTGTATTTACGTACACAGATTGCTACACAAGAGGCATTTCGTATATTCATATGCGTTGACAAGACTTTTAAAATTACTTGATTTATTAGATTCAACATAATGCGAAATAAATCATACCTGCACATATCTTACAAAGGATGAAGATCACCTGTCAAGGGAGATAACTTGAAGACATCATTGCCTCAATTTAAGCCACTGCGACTGTTTTGGATCTGGATTCAAATACTTTAAAGTTACAAAAGCCTTCAGTATCTGTTTGGTTTTTTTGGTTTTTACACCGAGAGCTTTCCAATATCTCGAGATCCCTGATACGGTCCTTCTACTTAATGCCATAGATCCGCCTGAGACACATCTCATGGAACCGTTCCGGTTGTTTAAGGTTGTATCGATATGTGACCCACGTCTCGCAGGCATAGAGAAGAGAAGAGAGCACACATGCCTTGTACACCTTTATCTTTGTCTTTCTGCATATGTCTCGCCGACTCCAGAGGCGCCTTTCTAGCCTTCCGAAATCATCACTTGCTTTCCTAATTCTGTATGGAATTTTATTATCCAAATTGCTATATATATTAACAGTGCTTCCCAGGTAGACAAACTGATCAGCTACATCAAGTAGTTTACCATACACATAGACATTTGATACAGTATACTGCTTACCAGAGGCAGGTTGGTACATGACAACAGTTTTCTTGAGACTGACTGTCAATCCTAAGGCAGTGCAAGCATCAAAGAATGCATTCAAAATGTGTTGCATATCAATCTCTATACAAAAAGTCTCTTATGATAGAGGTAAATACCTTTGTTTTTGCAGCAAAGCGCTTGATATTAAATATGCTGCCTGAGGTTTGATAATGGATGTAAACACCATATCTGCAGTTTCTGGAGGCAATACAGAAGACCATCGCAAAATATATGGCAAATAGGGTCGGTGCCAGATTATCCCCCTGTTTCACTCCATTTTGTATTGAGATAGGCTCCGACATTTTTCCTCTAACATTAACTCTACCCTTCATGTCTTCATGAAAAGACCTAACCAAAGCAAGGAACTTTTCAGGACACCTAAGTTTCTGGATGACTTTCCACAGTGCATTTCTATTAACGGTATCAAAGGCATTTGTCAGATCGACAAAAACCTGATATAAATCCAGACCCTATATATGTACATATAGATATATATGTATATATATATACATATATGTGGTGTGTGTACATGTGTGTGTATGTATATATATATATATATATATATATATATATATATATATATATATATATATATATATTATAGAAGGAGCTTCTACAGGACTAGAACTGTTCCATTCAGATGAAATCTTCCTGAAGATTTCATCTGAATGGAACAGTTCTAGTCCTGTAGAAGCTCCTTCTATAAAATAAATTACTTTACTCTGCTTTGTATTGAGTACTTTATTTACTGTGGTTAACCCCGACTCAACCCGGGACCTACATATATATATATATATATATATATATATATATATATATATATATATGATAATAATATATAATATATATGATATATATATATATATATATATATATATATATATATCTATCATAGATATATTATGAGACTAGATAGATAGAAGAAGATAGATAGATAGATAGATAGATAGATAGATAGATAGATAGATAGATAGATAGATAGATAGATAGATAGTGCTTGTGGGCAGATGTGGTGTGAAAAGGGTCAACACAAGACTCGATGCTTCCGGAATCTCTTCAATTTAAAGAGACATTCATCAACCCAAACCTGACGGCCACCAACCTCTCGATTCATTAATGTCGACTCTCAATAAATCATAGTGTGTAGAAAAGGTTTCCCAGCGAACAATTACTTTAGATTACTAGTGGTGATCACCAAAGAAATTCCATTGACTAACGAGATACAACTCCGAACATAAATTACCATCGCCTGACACACACAGACAGACACACGTAAACACAGAGAGACACATCGAATACACTTGAACACTTATGTAATGTGTACATCGTGTTTATCCGTGCGTGTGTGATAGCGCTGACGCTATTTAAGTGGTTGTGGTAGACTTAAGTGGAGTGATTATTGAAGTGAATGTTTGGCATCTGTCGAATTGGCGAAGGTCTTCCACTAAGAATAGCGACAGAAACAAAGATTCGTTTAAAATGGTCGAAGAGTGTCAGGTGTTAATTAGTAACTTACATCGTTTATCTTTTACTTCCTTCCCTTATTAGATCGCGGCCATGCTGGAATGCCGCCTGGAGGAATTTTTTGCTGAATCAATCGGACCCAGTACTTTTTTAAGTTTGGTAATTATTGTATCGGTCCCTTTTGCTGAACCGGTAAGTAACTGGGACGTAAATATACTAATACGGCTCGTCAGGCGGTTGGGGTGAAATAAAAACAGACACACACACACACACACACACACACACACACATCCATACACAAACACAAACACACACACATATACTTATACATGTATGTATTTATGTATATACGACAGGCTTCCTTCAGTTTCCAGTTGCCAAATCCACTCACAAGGCTTTGATTGGCCTGAGACTATAGCAAAAGTCACTTTGCCAATGTGCCACGCAGTGGGATTGAACCCAGAACTATTTAGTTGGAAATCAAGCTTCTTATTACACAGCCACACTTTCTCCTGGAGACGAAATAAAGTGGAGGAGAAAATTTGTGTGAGTCTTAAACAGCAGTCGCTCTTTAATGATTGATTGACCATTATTAGGTAGGAATAAGAATGGATTGAAAGTTACTGTTTTTACACTGAAGGAAATAATTTCAATAATGCACTTTAGGTTTGATTGTGCAGCAACACGGGTTTAGTTTCAGTCCCACTGCGCGGCACCTTCGGCAAAATTAGTAAAGCTTTGAGAGTGAATTTGGTGAAGACAAATTGTGTGTAAAACTAATGCATAGATATATACATACACACACACACCCACATATGTATATGTGAAAGTATGTAATCAGCCGAAATTGCGAAGATGATCCGGTTCTTGACTGATGACTGAGGGCTTCGAATGTCCCGTCCTGTGGTTCTTGTGTCGTCTTCTAGGTGTTTCACGTTCTTGTCCCAGGTTGTATATATTTTTTACTTTTTACATATATATATATATATATATATATATATATATATTATATATATATATATATATATATATATATATATATATATATATATATATATATATATAGTTAATCCAAACATGAAAACACAAAGAGAAAAACACAACAACGCGAGGACGTGGAACAAGTATAGTGTTATTGGACGCTCAGGAAGGAAAGGAAGAAGGAGGATTAACGTTTCGAGCGGAGCTCTTCGTCAGAAACAGGAAAAGGAAAGATCCAAGGGAAGATGGAGGAAAAAAAATCGCCAACGATACACACGCGGTCACATATATACATATATATATATATATATATATATATATAGGTGAAAGAGTTGGTATGTAAAAGCAAGACAAAATAGAGTGTAAAAACTACAGATGACTTGTGTTATGGTCAAATAATATTTTTAAATCGTTATTGTAGAAAAATGTTAGAAAATTTGGCGTATAGTAACATTGTTTTGGGGGAAATAACCAGTTTCGTATTTTCTTTCAAATTTCTCAAATTTCTTTGCTTATATTGTGTCATCTCTTCGCTATATATTTATATATATATATATATATTCTATATATTCCTTCGCTATTATTTATATATATATATATATATATATATTATATATTCCTTTGGAATAAAACCATGTTGTCTTCGAAACATATGTCGAGAGTAAAGGAATTTTGTTAACATCTTCGTTCAACTCCATTCATTTATTTATTCATATATAACACACAAATTTCTGCACATGAACCCGGAGTTTCTACCCTTGGACAGGTCGCTTCAACCGTGTTTCTGACGTGAATTTGCTACCCTGGTATCGGTTCATCGAATTTTCCATGTTGACGGTAAACATAGGATAATTCATTCACCTATCGAAATATATATATATATATATATATGTGTGTGTGTGTGTGTGTGTGTGTGTGTGTGTGTGTGTGTGTGTGTGTGCGTTTATATATCTTTTGTCTCCAGTTCCTCTTGAGCACTTCTAAGTGCAAAGCTTAACTTTCTGATTAATCATATTCTTTCTCAAAAAAATTGTGTGTGTTTGTGTGTGTGTGTGTGTCTGTGTGTGTGTGTGTAGAGAGAGAGAGAGAGAGAGAGAGAGAGAGAGAGAGAGAGAGAGAGAGAGAGAGACAAATCCATAATTAAAATAAAAACAGGAAAAACCAAAAGGTCAGCTGAACGTACTCAGTGAATATACTAGCTTAACGCTCGGTGAAATTTTATTTGGAAAGATAGGAATAGAAATGACATTTCGAGCATGACTCTTCGTCGGATAGAAGAAAAAAATTCAGAGAAGTGGAAAAGAAGAAAGAAGCACGTGAAGACGAGGTAAAACAAAGACCAAGTGCTTTAGGTTGACACTCAGGAAATGGGAAAATCTTTCGAAGATTCATTCTTCATCTCGAAGGAGAAACAAAGCGAAACAAAAAATGAAAGAAAAATTGAAGCGGCTTTTTTTCCATTTTGCTGCTTTCAGTCATTGGATTGCGGCCATGCTGGGGCACCGCCTTGAAAGCTAATTTTAGTTGATCAAATCGACCATAATACTTATCTTTTTGAAATTTGGTACATATTCTATCGGTTCTCTATTGCCGAACCGCAACTTTATCGGGACGTAAACGAACCAACACTGGTAGTCAAACGATGGAGAGACAAACACAAATACAAGGACACACACGCACTTACACATTCACACACACACACAAACACGACAGGCTTCCACACAGTTTCCATCTACTAAAGTTATTCACAAGACATTACTCGGCTAAGGTGCTTCGCACTGGGATTGAACCCGAAACTACATGGTTGCAAAACGAGCTTCTTAACCACACGCCAATGTCGATGTTGTTTGCTTTTTTAGTTGAAACTTACCTGATATCTAAATATTTTTTTGTACTCTAAGCACAAGGCCCGAAATTTTGTAGAAGGGGCCAGTCGATTAGATCGACCCCAGTACGCAAATGGTATTTAATTTATCGACCCCGAAAGCCAAAGTCGACCTCGGTGGAATTTGAAATCAGAACGTAACGGCAGACGAAATACCTATTTCTTTACTATCCACAAGGGGCTAAACACACAGAGAACAGACAAACGGATTAAGTCGATTATATCGACCCTAGTGCGTAACAGGTACTTAATTTATCGACCCCGAAAGGATGAAAGGCAAAGTCGACCTCGGCGGATTTTGAACTCAGAACGTAGCGGCAGACGAAATACGGCTACGCATTTCGCCCGGCCTGCTAACGGTTCTGCCATCTCGCCGCCTTCTGATATCTAAATATTAGGAAGAGTTGGGGATGGGAGAATCCGAAAGGCTGCTGCTGCCGCCGGCGCTGCTACCGCTGCTGCTGCTGCTGCTGCTGCTGCTGCTGCCGCTGCTGCTTAGCCCCATGTCAAGTCAACCTTGGTTGAGCCGACCTTGATGATAAAACGCTTTTCACCAGCCCTAATCATTCTGCTTTTTCACATAAACTCATTCAGTTCTATCAAATATGCGCAGACGTGGTTGCGTGGTAAGATGTTTGCTTCCCAACCACATGGATCTGGGTTCAGTCTCACAGCGTAGCACCTTGGCCAAGAATTTTATATTATACTCTTGGGCTGACCAAAACCTTGTGAGCGGATTTGGTAGACGGAAACTTTATGAAATCCGCCGTATGTGTGTGAGAGTGTCTCCATGTCTGTATTTGCCCCCACCCCCACCTGACAACTGAAGCTGGTGTGTTTACGTGCCCGTAACTTAACGGTTCGGCGGAAGGACCCGATATAATAAGTAAAAAAATTAAGTAATAGTGTCGAGTCGTTCGACTCAAATTTCTTTCAGGTGGTGCTCCAGCATGGTCGCAGTGTAATGATTGAAACAAGTAAAAAGTAAAAGATAAATGCGTCGTTTCGTTACGCAAGTCTGAAGGAGATTTGGCTGCTTTTTCTAGCAGATCGATCGATAGCCTAGAAGCTGTTCTGTTCTTTAAAATGTTGAAAAGGTAGAGGGGAGAGAGTGAGGGTGAAAGGGCAAAAGAAAGAGAAAGAGAAAGAGAGAGAGAGAGAGAGCTATCTGGAGAAGAACAGTAATAAAGAATCCTAAGATGTTTCCAATATCCCATCTGTGTGTGTTCTTTCTTCAAATTTCCTTCAGGTTTTCCAAACTTTAATCAAACTGCTATCATGCTCCATCGAATTTGCTGGATGGTTATGGGAATTTCTCTGAGATTCCAAGTTTAATAAAGTTCTTTTCTTCCTTCGTCGGTGGTGTACAGCTTGTAGATATAAGAAGAACGATTCGAAAAATATTGTTTCCTCGATGGCCAGGTGTCTAAAAGTATGTATGTATAGATGGATGGATGTATGTATATATGTGTGTATGTATGTATGTTTGTATGTATGTATGTACCTATGTATGTGTGTATGTATGTACCTATGTATGTGTGTATGTATGTATGTATGTATGTATGTGTATTATGTATCTGTATGTGGGTATGAATGCAGGTATGTACACATGGATATATGATGCATGTATGTGTGCGGGTGTATGTGTGCATGTATATTGCATGTATGCCTATATGTATGTATATACAAACAGACAGACTGATAGATAGATAGATAGATAGATAGATAGATAGACAGACAGACAGACAGACAGACAGACAGATAGATAGATAGATAGATAGATAGATAGATAGATAGATAGATAGATAGATAGATAGATAGATAGATAGATAGATAGATAGAATTATTTGCGGCGGAGGCAGTATTAATATCAAAAAGCAATCTTTATATCCAGCTTAAGGTGGCTGTTCTGTTAGAAACTTGAAGACTGCGGAATTCGCCTTGAGAGGTCGTCTCATTTAGACTCATGGGGCATAATAAAAGCCCGCGAATTTACGTCGTTAGCAGATGAGAATCGTTTGCCATGGGCGTCGGGACTGCCAGACCACGTGATTTCGACTTATCACGTCCCTTCAATGAGAGGTGCCCACTAGCCACATGGCGAGTGGTGGTGGTGGGTAGTGGTGGCGGTGGTGCTGGTGGTGGTGGTGGTGGTCGTCGTCGTCGTCGTTGTGGTCGTCGTGGTGGCTGCGGCGGCGGCGGCGGTAGTGGGGGTGGTGGTGGTGGGGGGGGGGGGGGAGAAGGTGCTAGAAAAGATGCATTTAAACCTGTCTATCCTCTGATGCTGGTTGGTTTTCTGTGTCTAACGGCGTTTCATCAAAATCAGGAATGAACAAAGACTTAGCACAAGGTTTTTATTTTAAAATTAAAAACCCTTTTAACAGCGAACATCACAACATGGCTGGAGCAATATTTTCCGAAATTCCTCTTTTTGACGAAGGCCATTTGTCAGAAGCTTCCTCTGGCTTCACAATATTCTATTTTATTAAAAGAAACGTATCTGTTGGATTTGCTGCATAAATCAGTCTAATGGAAGATTTAGAGCGATCAAACGGCATAAATAATCGAATAAGGAAGATAAGAATCCCACGGGCATGCGACTAAAATGTCTTTCTTCTTTTGGTCTACAAACTCTTCGAGCAAACGGGAATGCAGCCTCATCTTTCTGGGAGTCACTCAGTCATACTTTTTCTGATACACATACTCAGGTCAAACTAATTGCTCTGGAAGATTCCAATACTCGTGTTGGTCAACGATTTAAGACTTGGAGTGCATTTGGCTGCCGTGGCAGACATGACAATTGCAATGGATTGCACCTCAACATTGCTCTGTATCTAATTTAAAATTCTGTAACGCTTTTCATGCACAAATCGTGGCATGAAATGACATGGAGGTATCCACACTCAGAGAAAGATCACATGATTGATTTTATCCTTCCTTCAAAAGTCTGATACGCCAAATGTCTACAATCTACGTGTTTTATGTTAGTAGAGACGGGTGTGACATTGACCGTAAACTTGCTCGGGCTGAATTCGAATTTCGGTTTCCTGAGAAAATTCACGTGAATCGTGGAAGTGCACCAAAGCGAATTGATTTTGATATAAACTAACTGAATCAGATTTTCGGAAATTGTACAAGACAAGCACAATGATATCAGTTTTGATGGAATCTGGAGAAATGTCATGGATAGGGTATATGATTTGGGACATCGCTATCATGGGAATAAAAAGTTATTCAAACACTGGTTTGACTCAATGAAATTTATGATTTGTTGTTGAAAAATCAATTACAAATATATGATGGACACAAATTAACTTCTGCTTTCAGAAGTTCATTTTCATTCCTCCTTGTTCAGATCCAGTTGGAACTCTCCTCAACTGATTCTGCTGTTGCCTTAAGAACCCGGTCCGTCTTTTCCCAGAAACTGAGAGTCGTTCTTGAGATCGTAGGCATATTTTCTTACAAATCATCTCGCCTCCACTTCTATGGCCAGAACTTTGACTTTGAAGTCAGATTCTCTCTGTTTTTGTTTTTCTCAATCTTGTAGATACGAGATTTCTCTATTCTTTGATTTTTCGCAGTGAGTTGAGGATTGCTGGATGCGGTTTCCAATCTGGAAGATCTGCTGAGTAACCCCAGGAATCCCTTCCCTTCTTATAGATCCTGCTTCCAAAATTCAATTGGTATGTCCCTTCCAGACCACAATGTTTTGCCTCATGACCTGTAGAACACTGGTGGCGCTTCTGTGGCATCGTTTTCCTTCTCGTAGCACAAATCATAAACCAGATCTATTTAAGCACACACGATTGCGACTTAGGATGGTGTAATTCATGCGTGGTATTGTTCCCAGAAATGCATCATTCATTGTTTTGTCCAGACAGGACAGTTCACAGGTGCTATAGTTTATTAGTTTATCACGCTATAGTTTATTATCACGCTATAGTTTATCACGTATGGCTTACTTTCACAACATGATATACTATAGAAAATGCCATAGTTCGCAATATTGTATGGTTCCCACGTTGTATAGTTCCTTCCAAATCCAAAGTGATATGGTTCGCAAGATGATATTCTTCGCAACATACTATACTTCACAAATCATAGTTCATTTTAATATAAACATGGTATCGTTCACATCTGGTTACACAAGATGCTATTGCACAGACAAGGTATAGTGTTCATGTGGTATAGTCTACCAGAAGGTATACTGTACGAAAGTTCACAAGATTATATATTTCTCAAGGGGATACAGGAAGATATATTTCACGAGGTCGTATATATTAACCGTCATATCAAGTACCTGGTATACATGAGTGGTAACATTCACACGATCAAATAATTCAGCGATTCCTAATCGGATAAATACCAGGACCAGGTCCCACCTCAACTCTTTAGGAAACAAAACTTGC
This sequence comes from Octopus sinensis, assembly GCF_006345805.1. Taxonomy (NCBI): domain Eukaryota; kingdom Metazoa; phylum Mollusca; class Cephalopoda; order Octopoda; family Octopodidae; genus Octopus; species Octopus sinensis. The sequence continues at coordinate 23,012,288 of NC_043013.1, forward strand.
AACCGTTTTATAAGTTCATTCTTCGCCGTGGAATTGGTCAAGTTTATTAGTTTTAAACCCTTTTCCCGTCATTAAACATAGCAATTTGCCCGCCTCCTTTTCAGTCCTCATTGTCCCCCACTTCGGGGGAGGGGGTGCCTGGCCCCCGCCTATGGGGAACACAATTATAGGTCACTGTTATATAAAGATAGTTCTCAAAATGGTCATATTTCAGAAGGATGCTGCTGCTACTAATTAAGATAATCTGTCTGCGGCAAGAGAAGAGATAGCAGTTTTGCTGAGATGGAGCTTAAAACGTAGTCAGTTGTATTTGTTCTGGTGAAGTATTGATGGAACAATTTACCAGGGCGCTGCATAGCCGAATGGTCCAGAAGTTTGCTTCGTACTCACGAGTTCGCGAGTTCGACCCCACTGCATGGTGTCATAAGCAAATGTCTTGTACCAGTCCAGTGAACCGAGTCAAACCTTAGAAATGAAGTTAGATAAACGGAAAATGTGTTGAAGCCCATCGGATGGATACAAAGTTCCACCCTTGACAAACTATATCACACTGATTCTACTGGAAAATCATGTAAAGGGCGCACTTGTCTGTTGAGTACTTAACCACTTTAATATTTATTCAACGAGGAAGTAATTCAATCATCGTCGACACCATCGGAGATCCATTCATGTTACGTTTCACAAAGTGCTATAGCTTGCCAGACGATATAACTCGCCAGCTGCCAAGGAGTGGTTAATTCGATTACATTTATCCCAGTATTCAACTGGTACTTATTTTATCGGCCCCGAAGGTAAAGGTGGCCTGGGTGGTGTTTGAACTCAGAACTTAAAGACAGACAAAATGCTGCTAAGTATGTTTCCCAGTGTGCTAACCATTCTGCCAGCTCGCCGCCTTCTCTTCAATGTTCTATTAAAGTGACATACTTCATTAGCGTAAGCAGTGGCAGCACAATGAATCTGACGTGTGTTTCTTTGGCTTCTAGTACAGAGTTGAACGTCCCCCGCTGCGTGAAGCAGAGTCGAATGTTATGGAAGTGGATCACTGTTATAAAACAAAGAAGTGTTACAGAAGGCAGCGACATAAACAACAAGCACCAAATTGCGGTTCTTCGGTATGTTTTGGGGAATGAAGCAATTTAGAAATCAATATATTGGTTCTGTTAACGAAACACGAAACAGGAGAGACTCGTAGAGAAGCGAAGAAATGGACTAGAATATCGCAGGTAGGAATCCAAATACAAATTCCACTCCTTGTGGTTAGGTGACCTTCTTTCACTTTCATTGGCGAAAATAAATAGACAGACAGATAGATAGACAGTTAGATAGACAGATCGATCTATAGACAGATCGATCGATAGATAGATAGATAACCGATAGATAGATGGATAGATAGAGGGAGAGAGAGAGCGAGATAACAGATAGATGGATAGATAGATAGATAGATAGATAGATAGATAGATAGATAGATAGATAGATATAGATAGATAGATAGACAGACAGACAGACAGACGGACAGACAGACAGACAGACAGACAGATAGATAGATAGATAGATAGATAGATAGATAGATAGATAGATAGATAGATCGACAGCTACATAGATAGATAGCTAGTTTGAGAGAGAGAGAGAGAGAGAGAGAGAGAGAGAAGAGAGAGAGAGAGAGAGAGAGAGACTAACAGCTAACTAGTTAGCTGGATAGATATTTTTTATTCAGTTATAAAGGTCTCGAATCTATGGGGAGATACTCTGAGAGTCGATGTTAGGATAGTGGGGCGTTTCCTGAATAGTCGATCTGTCATTCAAGTCATATTGTTTACAACTGGACACTTGGAAATCGAAACCGCAACGTTTGCACCGTTGACCAGGAGCTTTGCCTTTTACTAGACGACGCAATCTGTACGTATTGCTGATAATGTTAGTTGTTGCTGCTGCTGTTGTTGCTGTTGATGATGATGATGATGGTGATGATGATGGTGATGGTAGTGGTGGTGGTGGTGATGGTGGTGGTGGTGGTGGTGGTGGTGGTGATGGTGGTGGTGGTGGTGGGGGTGGTGGTGGTGGTGTGGTGGTGGTGGTGGTGGTGATGATGGTGGTGGTGGTGGTGATGATGATGGTGATGATGATGATGATGATGATGATGATGATGATGGTGATGATGATGGTGATGATGATGATGATGATGAT
>NC_043013.1:23021430-23033930 GCF_006345805.1 Octopus sinensis
GGCTGTGTGGTAAGAAGCTTGTTTCCCAACCACATAGTTCCGGGTTCAATCCCACTGCGTGGCATCTTGGGAAAGTATCTTCCTCTATTGTCTTGGGCCGACCAAAGCCCCTTGTGAGTGGGTTTGTTAGACGGAAACAGAAAACTCCATCGTATATATGTGTGCGTGTGTGTATTCGTGCGCGCGCGTGTTTGTGTGTTTTTGTGTCTGTGTGTTGTCCCCTACCACCACGTGACAACCGGTGCTGGTTTGTTTACGACCCCGAAACTTAACGGTTCAGCCAAAAGAGAACAATACAATAAGTACCAGGCTTTCAAAGAAATACGGACAAGAGTTGATTCATTCGACTAAAAGTTCTTCAAGACGTTGCTCCAGCATAGCCGCAGTCTAATGACTGAAACAAGGAAAAGATAAAAGATAAAAAGATCTACAGACAGACAGGCAGGCAGGCGAGGAGACTGACGAACAGATAGATAGATAGATAGATAGATAGATAGATAGATAGATAGATAGATAGATAGATAGATAGATAGATAGATAGATAGATAGATAGATAGATAGATAGATAAATAGATAGATAAAATAGCTAAAGTGAAGTGTAGATACATGTTCGGGAATATTTATAGGTGTGCGTGAGTGTGAGGGAGATAGAGAGAAACAGAGAGACAGACAGACAGAATATATTTATGATCTCTTATTTTTAATCCTCAGAAATCGTCTTGTAAAGAAAGATCTGGTTTCTAGCAAAGACACGGAGCTCCGTCGTAACAAATTCACGTTTGGAACTTAAGAAAAGCAATGCATATTTCTACTGTTCCACCCTCGCTTATCCAGATAAACCAAATGCAGCGATTATTATCGGTATAAATGGGAATTTATAATTTGGTTATCGAAGCTGAAGTTTTGAAGCAATTGTCTGTAGGAATTTTTTTCTCTTTGATTCTCGAAGAGATTCACATCAGCCGGACAGCAATGAGAGTACCTACTTTTCCTTGTCTTTCCCAAACAGTTTGTTATGTTTGCGCCTGATAAGTTTTGATGGAAATGTTACAAATGTATGACGGAAGAGTTTTCTATACTCTTTACTCTTACTCTTTTCAGTCGTTTGACTGGAGCACCGCCTTTAGTCGAGCAAATCGACCCCGAGACTTATTCTTTGTAAGCCTAGTACTTATTCTATCGGTCTCTTTTGCCGAACCGCTAAGTGACGGGGACGTAAACACACCAGCATCGGTTGTCAAGCAATGTTAGGGGGACAAACACAGACACACAAACACGCTCACATACATATATATATACGACAGGCTTCTTTCAGTTTCCGTCTACCAAATCCACTCACAAGGCATTGGTCGGCCCGGGGCTATAGCAGAAGACACTTGCCCAAGATGCCACGCAGTGGGACTGAACCCGGAACCATGTGGTTGGTTAGCAAGCTACTTACCACACAGCCGCTCCTGCGCCTATCTTTCATTCTGAGGAAGTCCTTTTGCGGATGACATTGTAGAACGTCGTGGCAGCATTTTATTAACATCTTGGGTGGGGGGCTGCTGGCCACTTGCGTCATGTCTTCCAGAGAAACGTGACATAATCTACATTTTCGGTTGTATTTAGGGAGTGCAAGGGCTTCTTTGTTTTCTACGTTTATTAGGTATTTTGAAACAAATTTCCTGTTCTTGGGGTGCAAGTGCATAGCCTTCGAAGTGGGATCAAGCGGTCGCGAGTCAAACAGAGACTGCACCCCATGTCGATATTAATGTCATCTTCAAGGCTTCGAGAAACGCACCCATAGTTGGGTTTTGGGTTTTGTTTTTTGTCGTGGTTGTTATCTTGTTTTATTGTGTGTTTGTTTTTTTGTTTTCTTTTGCTATGCTGAGCGTTTCACATCCAGGTCTTCATTAAGGTACGTTAGTCCAGATGTTTTGGGATTGCATGGGAGAGGGTCAGGTGGAGAGTGCTTCCGGGGAACTCACTGCTGGTATGTAGGAAGTTGTTCGCTTCGCTTCTTAGTACTGTTTTTATGTATTTATTTCTGCTGTTGTTGTTGTTGTTGTTGTGTTGTTGTTGTTGTTGTTGTTGAAGAAGTGCTATTTGAGAGAGACCATACGACATTGGGAGGCTGTCTGCAACGATCTCAAGCTTCCACCTCCTTCATCTCTTCTTCGGTAGAGCCTCTCCATATCACTGTTTCTGCTGAAGTTTCCACTTGTTGTCATATCTTGGAGATTTCAATTTCTATTGAATGGATTTCCTCTGTAAACCAGTCAAATGTCCCGAATGTTGGTATCTTGGAAAGTAGGTAGGTAGATAGGTAGGTAGGTAGGTAGGTAGGTAGGTAGGTAGGTAGGTAGGTAGGTAGGTAGGTAGGTAGGTAGGTAGGTAGGTAGGTAGGTAGGTAGGTAGGTAGGTAGGTAGGTAGGTAGGTAGGTAGGTAGGTAGGTATTGTTTACAGGTATACTCTGACCCCGGTAGTAGCACCTGTTAGGGTCCCAGCTATGAGTTAAGTTGCATGTGGACCACTGGGAGTGAAGGAGCCCTAGTTCTCATTAGAACTTCTTTCTAGAAGATAAACTTGTATAAAACAAAAAAAGAAACCTGAAGTGGTGTTGGTTTCTGGTTGTCTCAGCTTCGGTTCAGCTACCGTAAAGTTGGTTCACTGTCTTGCAACACTGAATCCACTCAAAACATATCCACACAGAGGAACTTGTTGGACTCTCAAAACATTTGCATGGACATGCTGAGCTTCGGAGGTGATTTTATTAGGCCACCAGTTGACTTCCACCATGGGTCTGCTCATGCATTTATATTCAAACCTTATACAACCATGCTTCTAAATGTTCCTTCATGCATCAGCACACAAATAAAGTAAACAATGTATGTACCTATGTGTGTGATATATATAAAGTTAATCCAAACATGAAACCACAAAGAGAAAACACAACAACGTGTTATTGGACGCTCAGAAAAGGAAAGAAAGGAGGATATAACGTTTCGAGCGGAGCTCTTCATCAGAAACATAGGAAAAGGAAAGATCCAAGGAAGGGGGGACGGAGGGAAAAAATCGCCAACGATACACACGCGGTCACATTTTCAATATATATATATATATATATATACATATACATATATATATATATATATATATATATATATATATATATATGTATATATATATATATATATATATATCTATATATATATATATATATATATATATATATATATATATATATATATATATATATATATATATGCACACTATCCCTCGACTATCGCGGGTGTTACGCTCCAAAACCCCTCGCGATAGGTGAAAATCTGCGCAGTAGAAACAGTACTGTACTGTATATTTTTTTATAATTTGTATATATTTATTTTATTACAAATGCAAAACGCCACCACGGAGGAATCGACGTAAGCTTAAACAATAAACCGCAATAGGTGAACCGCGATAGGTGAACCGCGATATGGCGAGGGATTACTGTATGTGTGTGTGTGTGTGTGTGTGTGTGTGTGTGTGGTGTGTGTGTGTGGTGTGTGTGTGGTGTGTGTACGTGTGTGTGTACGTTTGTGTGTACGTGTGTGTGTGTGTGTGTGTGTGTATTCACAAAGAACATATTTCTGATTTTACGTGCACAGAAATATAGACAGATAATTATTTACATATGTGTATACATACGTGTGTATATTAGCGTATTCATATCTGCATGTGGATGTATTAGAGAGTACATCTCAGCTAAGCACGTGCGCCTGTATTGATCTGTAATTATGTCTCTATGTAGATATGCATCGATCCGCAATGTATATACGTACCAATTGTATAATATAAATGTGTGCAGGGGTGCATATTTGCGAGTGTATATGTGGCTGTGTACGCATCGAACGGCAACTAATGAACTGCGTTCAAAATACGAACACAAATTCGAAATTAGGAAAAATATGAAAATCTATTTTACGATATTTTCTTTTTTATGTCATTTTACTTGTCATTTATTTGTTTATTTAATGAAATTGTTGCGGTTGTTGTTACTAAAGAGACACCAACAATAAAAACAATAATAATAAACATCAAACACAACCATAGCAATAACAACAACATTTGATCGAAGCAGAAGCAATTTCTCTTTTGATTTTAATGGCATCAACAATGCAACAGAAATTATCACAAAATGGCGATTTAGCAATGGATCCAACAAGAAACAGACGTGTGTGTATGTGTAATAAAGTTATCATCGGTGAGTTTGTAAAATGTTAATATTCCTAAACGTGTTAGACTACTAAAAACAACCGATTCAAACAGTGTACTCACGACAGACATCTTATTTCTATAGAACAAAACTTCACTTTAGAGTGATTGTTTTAATTAACTGAAGTCTCTAAACGTGATGTGGTTCATATCTTCTTGAGTATTCAAGAGAATTCTCATTAATACCCATGGTGTTACTGACAATTATTCTATACGAAGAATGCTTCTCAGTGCAGACACACAGATTTAATCCCATACGTTGAATGGATGTATTAAACCACACTTTAACACACACACATACATACACTTATATATATCAGGTCATACCATAAATTCTGTCCGAATTTTGAATAAAGAAAACAACTGAAATTTAATCATCAATGCACTTTCTCTGATTATCTATGACTTCCTTCCATCTTTTTACGAGCTTTTTAATCCCATCAATGTAAAATTCTTTTAGTTTCAAGGCGAAGAACTCTGAAATGTCAGTTTCGACCTCCTCCTGGCTTGAGAAAATTATGTCCCCCAAATGATTCTGTAAACTACGAAACAAATGGTAGTCTGAAGGAACAAGGTCGGGAGAATAAGGTGGATGAGGAATTTTTTCCCAGCCAAGCTCTTCGACCTTCTGTGATGTGATCTTTGCAGCGTGGGGTCGTGCATTTTCCTGATGAAACATCACTCCTTTTCGATTCACTAAAGCGGGTCTTTTTTTCTTCAAAGTTTGGTTCAAACGTTCTAATTGCTGACAGTAGACTTGAGCAGTCATTGTTGCATTAGGTGGTAACAATTCAAAGTGAATTACTCTTTTGCAATCCCACCAGATAGAGCGAGGAGTCTTTTTCCCATGAAGTTCCCTTCTCAGTTGTGGTTGAGCTTTTTCCCATTTACCAAGCCACTGTTTACGACATTTAACATTTCGATAGAAGATCCATTTTTCGTCACCAGTCACAAGTCTATCCAAAAAGGGTGAAATGAGTTCGCGAGAATGGAGAGAAGAGCAGATGTCAACTCTGGATTTGTGGTTGTTTTCAGACAATTCACGGGGCACTCATTTTCCAAGTTTAGGAACCTTTTCATGTTGTTGAAGATGACGATGAACAGTTGTATAGTTTGAAGTAAGCTTTATTGCCAATTCTTCAACTGATAATGCAGGATTTTCTTCAAGTAATGCCACAAGGAGCTTATCATCAAACTCAACTGGATGTCCTGTTCGATCTTCATCTTCAAGGCTGAAATCTCCACTTCTGAATTTTGCAAACCATCTTCTGCAAGGTCTTTCATTCAAGCATTCTTTCCCATAAACTGAGTGTATGTTTCGAGTCGCTTCGACTGCAGAGTTTCCTTTTTTGTACTCATAAAGCATTATATGTGCCTCAAATGCTTTTTGGATACTTCCATGTTAGAAAAGGTTTTAATCAAAGACATTTTAATCCTATTATTCTGTAAAATAATGTTTAATTAGTTTAAATGTACACAAATGCATAAAAATAATTTTTAATTCCATTAGACATTCTAAAATACTATTAAATTTCTTTCAATTTTAAAAAAGGTAAAATCGGACACGACATATGGGATCACCTGATACATCCATATTACGGCTGAATATCACTACATATATAAATGTAGACACATAGAGACACATTGATAGGCGCAAGCATGTTCGTATGGTAGGACGCTTGCTTCCCAACTATATGGTTCCAGGTTCTGTCCCACTGCGTGTCGACCAAAGCCTTGTGAGTGGATTTGACAGACGGAAACTGAAAGAAGTCTGTTGTGTGTGTGTGTGTGTGTGTGTGTGTGTGTGTGGTGTGTGTGTGTGTGTGGTGTGTGCGTGTGTGTCAGTATTTGTACCCCACTACTGCTTGACAACCAGTGTTGATGGGTCTACGCCTCCGTAACTTAGCGGTTTGGTAAAAGACTCCGATAGAATAAGTACAAGGCTTTAAAACAGAAGCACTGAGGTCGATTCATTCGACTGAAATTCTTCACGGCAGTGCCCCAGCATGGCCGCGGGTTAATGACTAAAACAAGTAACAGATAAAAGAACAAATTCGATAAATGTATTTACTTATCCAAAATCCAATACTTTCTTAATAAAACTATAAATCCGCATTAATAAAAACTACTTTGATGTTGTCCTTTACCTTAATATAAATATATTTCTATTACAAGTTATAATAACGCAGACGATAGATGTTTTGTTTTCTGGCGATTTTCTTTCGTTAACATAAACGTATTTGCTAAATTGGATTTTGCGTATTATGAATTCGTCTATTTTGTTGTCACTTAAAATGTGACTTTATGTATTCCGTCGGTCTAATACTAAAATAGAACCAGTGCATGTCAGCTAATTATATGATACAGCCGCTGTTGCTAATGACGACAACGACGACGATGATGATGATGATGATGATGATGATGATGTTCCAATTGTTATTTTAAATAGTTATGAAATAAGAGTTAGAGAGAATTATTGAAGTAAGATAATCCGGTGTTGCATTATTTTCGTACAATCTTGTTGCTTCATGGAATTACTTAGCTTAGGGCCAGCCAAACTTTCGATAGTGAAAAGCTATTTTTAATTTTATAATCTCTTAATGGCTCCAAACTTTTTCACTGTTTTTATTAAGATTCGTTCAACTAAAATAATCAGAATTATGTTCTTGGTACTCTACCTTATAAAAGTGTGCCCTGAATCTATTTATAGATAACTGTCAGACGTCAGTGCTGCATGTTAGGTGCAGAAAATAAAGTTTTCCATCTCAAACAAAAATTAAAAGTTTTAAAAAATCATTCTTGTAAAAATAGTGGTTAATGAAATCAAGAAATCTACTCTAATAATCAACAATATTTTGTTTAATCTTTTAAAATTAACTCTGGCTCAATTGTACGCCAATTATTTATTGCATGCATTTATTTGTAAGAATAGATTTGTTTTTTTAATATTTACTTAAAAATCAACCACGCTAGTATTTTTAGCTAATATTGCTTAATCAGATCTACCACCTATTTCGATACAATTTGACAACGCTTATTGAAGCATTTCTTGTTTTAGATTTGACTGCATTATGCACAAGAATAATACTTCAGCAAGATATGTGAAAGAAAAATATACATTCGATATCAATACAATATTTTCGATAATAAGCTATCTATCAAATGAAGCTAAATACCTATTTCTTTACTACCCACAAGGGGCTAAACATAAAGGGGACAAACAAGGACAGACAAACGGATTAGGTCGATTACAACGACGCGAGTGCGCAACTGGTACGTATTTAATCAACCCCGAAATGATTAAAGGCAAAGTCGACCTCGGCGGAATTTGAACTCAGAACGGAACGGCAGACGAAATACTTATTTCTTTACTACCCACAAGGGGCTAAACACAGAGAGGACAAACAAGGACAGACAAACGGATTAAGTCGATTACATCGACCCCAGTGCGTAACTGGTACTTTATTTATTGACCCCGAAAGGATGAAAGGCAAAGTCGACCTCGGCGGAATTTGAACTCAGAACATAACGGCAGACGAAATACCGCTAAGCATTTCGCCCGGCGTGCTAACGTTTCTGCCAGCTCGCCGCCTTAACTGAAGCTAAATACCAATAATTGAAATCTTAGTGTCTTCGTTTTAATTCAGTAGCAATGTAACACAATCGATTCAGTTCTACATTTGGCGAATTTAAGTTGAACGTAACTTCTGTTCCTGTATAAATTTCTTCTACATCAACTTGTGAAAAATGTCAGTATTGTTTATAGTTGATCAAAATCAGGGAAAGGACTCGCCTCGGTCATGAATGACCAAGGGATTGCACCTAGAAAGTTCCCCTCCAAGGCACAAGTTTGGGCAAGGTTGTTTTTTATGGAAGACCATCCGTCACCCCTGCATACCAGCCTCCCCTCTCCACGCCACCGATGTTGTCCAAGGGAAAAGCAAAGAGGCCGATGCAGTTTCGCACCAGTGATGTTGCAATTCATTTCTATGAATGAGTGAACTAGAGACACGGGAAATAAAGTGTTTTGCTCAAGAACACAATACACATCCCTCTTCGGGAATCGAACTCACTACTTCATGATTGTGAACTCGCTACTCTAACCACTGACCAATTCCTTTCTAGAGTTTCTATAAAATTTTAATATAAATTTTGAATTTATATAAGTGTTAATTTAATCGAATGTTTCCTTGGTTGCTTTTCAAATTTTAAAATAATGATCGAACATTTCATCTAGGAAAGCAGTGCCATGGTCTTATTCGTTTATCTACAAAACAGTGCCACGGTCTTATTTTTTGATCTACAAATCAGTGCCATAGTCTTGCGACTCAAGGCTTAATTATATTACACGATTGTCACATCTGTTTAAAACGTTAAACCTCATGACCAGTTTATGACGTCCGGTTGCCAATGTCTGGCCAAATGTTCATTAATCATTCTAACACTTTTCTTTATTTTGTCAACAGTTTTTTGTATGCAGGGACAAATCTCCATGACTAGAATCGATGCTTCTTAGGAAATGTCTGGATAGACTTCGTCATAAATGAGGTCACAATTGTTTGTACTGTTTTTAACACTCCTTTAATTTTTGCTGACTTTTCGTACAACACTTGTTGATAAATAATATTGTGCTATCTATATTATTCGAAAATTCGGGATTTTTTTTTTTTTTTTTTTTTTTGCAGTTGCGACGATCGTTCTCAGTTCACCATTTGTAGCGGCTGATACCAACTTCTGAAATATTAAACTGTAAAATTTGTCTTCTTTTTAAAATGATTCGTCAAAAACTTTTTCATCAGATTTTCCTTTTAATGGCAGTCTTTTTTTATCAAATTTTCTTTAACAATGCAATCAATCATCAAAACAGAATTCCAGAACAAATGCACGTTTTATGCTGCTTCGATAATCACTTGATTCGTCCATTTACAATAAAAATTATTTGATCATAGAAATATTTTTATGTCAATTTTTAATAATGTCGTCTGGTAGTGATTCAATTTTTCTTATTTTAGTTTTCAGCAATTCACTTATTGCATTATTAAGGTCTGCTTGTCTCGTGGTTTTATTTTTATTTTTAAGTTGCAAAGAGCAACTTAGTAACTTCCAGAATACTTTCTTCCTTATTTTACTATCTTCGAATATTCTGTTTTGCCGTGTTTTTTCCCCCTTATGTTTTGCAATTACCTGCGATAGCCAAAATGATGCGACAAAATCAGTAAAAAAAGGTAATAACCGGAGCTTTGAAAAATAAGTGTTGCTTTTCATAACTTGAAAATAATTTTTTTTTATTTATCACATTTCTGAATTTGTAAAATAAAAAAAAATCTACGTTATTATGAATATTTTATGAACAGTATTAAACTGCTTTTCCATTTTGTTTTACTTCCATACAAAAATATTTGAGTGGCGAATTAAACAGGGGCATTTCTCTTTAATCATTTCGAGTAGAAAGTATTATTCGTATTATTTCTTGTAATGCCATTTTTTTTCTTTTTAAGTAGTTGGCAAATTATCGTTAATGGTGTACTCGGGAAAAAAAGATTGTTGGTGTGAGCATTATGTTTGCAATATGGCGGCGAGCATGAATTATGCTTGCAACAAAGGCAGCGAGCGGGTCGAATCGTTAGCACGTCGGTCAAAATACTTAGCAGCACTTCTTTCGGCTCTTTACGTTCTGAGTTTAAATGCGACTGAAATCGACTTTCATCCTCTCAAAGTCCATAAATTAGATACCAGTTGAATACTGGGGTCAATGTAATCGACTTACCGCAATCCCTAAATTTGCTTGCTTTTACCAATATTTGAAATCATTGTTAACAATATGGATTACGAGCATTTAATAGTAAATAATTCAGTTAATATTATTTTCCCGCTTGACAGAAACATGCCTTCACAAAATATTGAAAATATTGAACACGTTGCTAGAAAATGTGAAACGGGATCATTTTCATAATTATATTAATCAGTTAGGTGCAGGAGTGGCTGTGTGGTAAGTAGCTTGCTAACCAGCCACATGGTTCCGGGTTCAGTCCTACTGCGTGGCATCTTGGGCAAGTGTCTTCTGCTATAGTCCCGGGCCGACCAATGCCTTGTGAGAGGATTTGGTAGATGGAAACTGAAAGAAGCCTGTCGTATATATGTATACATATGTATATGTATGTGTGTGTTTGTGTGTCTGTGTTTGTCCCCCTAGCATTGCTTGACAACCGATGCTGGTGTGTTTACATCCCCGTCACTTAGCAGTTCGGCAAAAGAGACCGATAGAATAAGTACTGGGCTTACAAAGAATAAGTCTCGGGGTCGATTTGCTCGACTAAAGGCGGTGCTCCAGCATGGCCGCAGTCAAATGACTGAAACAAGTAAAAGAGTAAAATAGAGAGAGTTAAGTTTATTGAAAAAGAAACTATTTAATTGCCATTTGCATTAAATATTTCCTAAATTTGCTGATATTTTCAAGGTTTTCGTTATGTTTTTAATAAATAAATATATAAACATATAGAAAAGAATATTTGAGATCCAATAAGGCTCCGATTGCTAAACTTCTATTCAATGATTTTATTACATTTTCTATTTCATTATCCCATTGTTTCGGAAAACTCGACTTCAGTAATTATCCTCTCGGATGCCTCCCGAACATTTTAACAAAAGAAACGTATGAATTGCTAACGATGGAATTGTATAAATATACAAACGCTTTATTACCTTTGTGGTTGGTCATCACAATTTTCTTGTGAATACGGAAACTTTTCTGAAGGCAAATATTTAGCGGGGTGATGGTGGGGTGGGGGTCAAGGAAAATGGGTTGCTGCAAGTACTGCATTATGTGTGTATGCACGTAGGTATGTAATATACTATGTGACGATTAGTAGGTTGCCATAGTAAAACTCAGAGTTTCGGATGTCGGGGCGGAAGTAAGGCATGTGTAAAATTTGAATGAAATCAGTTGGGTAGTTCTCGAGCTTTAGTGATGCACACATACAGACAGACACACACACATTTTATATGTATAGATATATAATATTGCCCTCTTATAACCCCTACCAGTTCAGTCTGCATTCATCCTATACGGTGATTACACTGTTTTTCCCTCAATTTGAAAGCTTTCTGCCCTATCAGTCAGAATAAGTATATTTGTAATGAGTTATCAGATAGTACGCTTCCCTTAGATATACTTTATACTACTTCTGAACTAAATAATTCTACATACAACAGTGCCTGTAATATTATATTTCATAAAACCGCATCCATGATATCCTTACGTTATTTCTTAATTTACTTTGTTAGGAGTACCTCGACCTATCCTTATTATTTATTTACTTATTATTATTTTGCTTTTTATTTTTATTTTCATTTTTGATTTTTTTATTATTAGTTTTAGTTTTTTGTGTATATCCAGTATGTATCTTATGGCTTCAGCAATGGAAATCATTTTTTAATCTTATATCTATTTTATCATTCTATAAATCCCTTATTGAAATTTTAGATATATGTCGTTAGTATTTCAAGATTTTTAACGTAATTTTGGTAAATATATTTGTTAAAATGAGATGTCGGTGTTAGTGTCATTTTTGCGTAATTTAGACAATTTATTCGCCTTGTGATTCTATTAACTCTGATGAGAGAAATAAAGAGTATTGCTATGGTCGGAGTTAGCTCGCTCATAGCAACCTATATCTTTTCGAAACGGCCGTAAGACTTTATACATGTTCCAGACTCCTTATGAATCATTTTACATCCGCTTTATCATCTTCTTCATTCGGACTTGGCAAGTACATTTACAGACTTACACTTTTTTATATATTTATATTTATGAATTTTTATATGTTTATAATTTTTTATGTCTATGAATTTTTTTATATATTTATAAATTTTCGTGTATATGTATGTATTTATAAATTCTTAGACATTTTTAATATATCGTATAGATGACTGCATCTGCGTATGCACTTTGTATACCAAGGATAATTTCGTTAATAAGGATTGAATGAATATATATCATCGGCCTTTGAATTTGTTTTCTCCTCTCCTTAATTTTATACATATAAAGAGAGAGAGAGTGGGAGGAGATGCGTGTATATATAGGTGCGTATACATATGTGTGTGTACATATATATAGTTCACATGAGCGGCGGCCAAGAAAAAGAAAAGAATCACGAAATTATCAAAATATGATTTACAAGACTAACAATGGTAATAACAAGGGAGATTTTCTTTTGTTATATGAAACCACATCAAGTGAAGAACGAAAGAAAAGACGAAA
>NC_043013.1:23038930-23041430 GCF_006345805.1 Octopus sinensis
CACACAAGCATACAGTTACATACTCATGCACCTCACGCGCGCGCGCACACACACACACACACACACACACACACACACACACACACACACACACACACACACTACACTCAAACAAAAATACTATTCCCAAATGGTTTGAAATCATTTCACACATTCTAATCGATACCTTTTAACACAATCGATTTCTTATTTTAATTATTTCATTTTTTTTAAATATAATTTCATATTTAATTTTGCTGGTTCTATTGTTATTTTTTAGGTTTTTCTTTTCGCTTTTTGTAGCTTTACGTTCGTTTCACCACATTGTTAATTCTCCGTTAAAACTTTTCGTCAAATCTGTTTCATTAAAACTACTTCTGAAGTTTCCTCGACAAAATTGCTTCTTAAAATTGTCTCATCAAATCTTTGTTTTTCAAAATTGCTTAGTCAATATTGCTTCTCAAAACTACATCATTAATTTGCCTTTAAAAGTGTCTGGTCGAAACTGTTTTTCAAGATTACCACATCAAAACTACTTCTCAAAATTGCCTCGACAATGTTATTGCTTCTCAAAAATGCCTTCGTTAAAATTGCTTTGTCGAACTCGCTAACATCTTTGATGCGTGAACGTCATAAGAGCACTTAAGTCATCCAGTTCATTTATGCTGCAACCGTACTGCTTTAAAGAAATGTATGAATGGCACACAATCTCATTTCCTTACCCTCACCTAATGAAGCTGATATATTTTACTACGTGAGATATCGTTTTTACTCTTGTTCAAAAAAATATAACATCTGGCATTATATAAGGAAGTCTGTTTAGACTCTAAATTCTATTTAGAGTGGGAGGGGAAGAGAACCAGTTTTTATCAATACCGGATGAACAAACAATTGTCGAAACATTATGCAGAAAACATCTACACCCACCCACCCACACCAAAACTAGGAAGTTTTTCTTTTTTTTTTAAACTTGACCAAATTTCCTCGGGGAAAATAATTAACTGAGAGAACTGTCTAAAAGTCGACAGTATCTCTTTGCTCCAAGACCTAAAGTGGTAGCATGGCATTATTTGTTGTACGTCCCGACACTACATTCTGAGTTCAAATTCCGCCGAGGTCGAATTTACCTTTCATTCTTTGGGGGCCGATAAATTAAATACCAGTTACACACTGGGGTCGATGCAATCGACTAGCCCCTCCCCACAAAATTTCAGACCTTTCGTCTATAGAAGAAAGAATTATTTGTTGTATGTTCTGAACTATGTTTTGGTTGAGTCTTACCCAACGAAAACGTAGGCTGAACTATTCTGATGCACCTCTGCTCCTACACTTACATCCGAGTATTTGAGTTGGGGGAGAAATATAAAGTGATGATCGAGAACATTGAAATGAATATGGCTCCAAGATAGCGCGTCCACTTGGAATTGTAGAATAGACAAAAGTGGTTACAGCAAGAGTTATGAGATGTGATGTATGACCAGAAGAGATCGGCATAGATTTATGTGTCCTAATGACCTCCGAAAGCAACGAGTGAACCTCAAAGCTGCATCCAGTTAAGGATGCCAAGATAAAGGGCCTAGTTGTTATACATGTGGTAGTAAACTTCATCCAATTCTTATCTGTTGTTGAAGGCATGAGTCTTCTGCTATAGCTTCGAGTTGACCAAGGCATTGTGAGTGGAGTTCAATAAATGGAAATTGGAAGGAAGCTCAACGTGTATGTGTATAAATATACACACATGTGGTGTGTGTGTGTGTGTGTGTGTGTGTGTTTGTATGTGTGTGTGTATGTGTGTTTGTGTTTACATTTAGTATTGTGTCGACTACTTGTCTCCCTTTTTGTTAAAAGGTTCGTTAAACGGTGCGATAAATGGATATTTATGGAGTAAATACCGAGCTGAAATGAATATTTTTATTCTTTACATTTGGAAGCTGCACTACTCATCGGTCCATCCTTGGACAGTTTCAGTAAAATACCAGCTTTCTGGAGGGAGTTTTTTTTTTTTTTAATACGGGGAGAATGTCGTTCTTTTGCTTTTTTTTTTAACGTCTATGAAAAGAGAGTGTTAACACCTCAAACAACCTTTCTACACTCCTGATCAAAGAAACATTGTTTACAGTCACCCAAAACCTTTCACCCAAAACCTCTCACCTTTCAAAACCGATTCAAGAAAGGAATATAAAATTAAAGAATAAAGAGGAAGAATGGTGACCCTAGTCGTGGGCTGCTACTTTTTTTTATCGATCCCGGAATGATAAAAGGTGGAGTTGACTTCCACGAGGTTTCATCTCTGGATGCAGAAATCTGGAACAAATATTGCAAGATTTTCTCTCCAACACTCTAATAATTCTGCTAATTCGTCACCGAACTCGATATCTATATAATAATCCGCTTGTTCGTTCGCGCATTGTTACTTTAGTTAAAGAGGTGGAGGTGGAGCAAAAGTGAGTGAGTGTATGTGTGTGTGTGAGAGAGAGAGAGAAAGAAAGAAAGAAAGAAAGAAAGAAATATGAGGAATGTG
>NC_043013.1:23046430-23076430 GCF_006345805.1 Octopus sinensis
TAATAATAATAATAATGATAATAATAATATTAATAATATAATAATAATAATAATATAATAATAATAATATATAATGATATATATATTAATAATAATAATGATAATAATTATATTATATAATAATAATAAAATATAATAATAATATAATAATAATAATATAATAGTATAATAATAATAATATAATAATATAATAATAAATACTAATAATAATAATAATAATGCATTTCTTTTGGGGGGATTTTTTGTGGGGGGGGGAAGAAATGACAATGAAATTGTATAAGAAAGAGAAGAAAGAAATGAAGGTGTGTAGACGAAGAGAGGGTGAGGGGACGAGAAAAGGGGGTAGCCAGTTTAAGAGGACGGTTAAAGGAAGTTAAAAACCAAGAAATGGGAAGAAAAAGAAACATGAAAGCAAAGAATGAAAGAAACGGAAACAAGGAATGAAAACGAAAACGAAAATGAAAAAGAGAGACAAGTTTGTTTGTTTTAATTTAAATATCATAAACAATGAAGAAAAGAGGAAAAGTGGAACCGAAGGAAGGAAGGAAGGAAGGAAGGAAGGAAGGAAGAAGAAGAAGAAGAAGAAGAAGAAGAAGAAGAAGAAGAAGAAGAAGAAGAAGAAGAAGAAGAAGAAGAAGAAGAAGAAGAAAGTAATGGTGAAGGAATTACTAGAATTACTAGAATTGTTAGTTGAATGAATGAATGAGTTAAATGAGTAAATCACAAAATGTAAGGAAGAATAAATATATGAATGAATGAAACTTCATGGATGAATGAATGAGTTCAATGAATGAGTTGAACTGATTGAAAAAAAAATTACCTGAACGGAGGAAGGAATGAGACGACTGGCTGAATGAGAGTCAATAATGAAAGAGAGACCAAATGAAAGAGAGGAAATGGAAACAAAGAAGGAGATGAAAGTGAAAGAAAATTAAAGAAATAAACAAACAAACCAGCAAAATGAAGGAAGAGAAATAAAGAAGAAAAGCATAAAACAGCAAACGAAAATCATGGCGATGGTTTGGTTAATGTTTTAAAGGTTCCACAAAACTGTTCTAAAATGGCGGCAAAGCAAGCAGTTGTAATATCTTGCAAATATCTTTTTGTGTTTTAGTTTTATATTTTAGATATGTTCCAGTGAGAATAACAAATATCAAAAAAAAAAAAGCTACAGCAAAAACGAGGAGAATATTATTGTTGCCAGAATACAAAAGAGTTCCGTTGAGATTTTTGAAATAGAAAAGTACATGCACAATATATGTGTGTGTGTGTGTGTGTGTGTGTGTGTGTGTGTGTGTGTGTGTGTGTGTGTGTGTGTGTGTGTATTTATAGATGTATGTATGTAGGTACACACACGCATCTGTGCATACATTCCTATATACACATACGTATAGGTGGCCAGGAGAGAACAAGATACACATATACATATGCATATGTACATATATGTATGTATAAATCTGTATGTGTGTGTGTATGTATATATATATATATATATATATATATATATATATATATAATGCCTCTATGTGTGTGTGTGTGTTTGTGTGTGTGAGTGTGTGTTTGTGTGAATGTGTATGTGTGTGTGAGTGTGTGTGTCTGAATATATATATGTGTGTGTACATGAAGCTTGCAACGTCCAATTCTGATAATTATGGTAAATAGGGGTTTCTGCGGAATGTGGAAGGCAATCTTGTGATCTGGTGAATGTGAAGTGGAATATCGAGCAGCCGAAGAACACAAGAGCAGTTATCTAATGATACGCGATGAAAGAGGGGTTGGCGCGGAGAGGAGAGGTGGGAGGGGGTTAATTGTGGTGTTTGGGGGTTGTAGTGGTGGTGGTGGTGGTGGTGGTAGTAGTGGTATTGGTGGTGGTATGGTGGTGGTGGTGGTGGTGGTGGTGGTGGTTGTAGTGGTGGTGGTATTGGTGGTGGTATTGGTGGTGGTGCTGGTGCTGGTGGTGGTTGTGGTATTGGTGGTGGCGCTGATGGTGGTGGTGGCGCTGATGGTGGTGGTGGTGGCAGCGGTGGCGAGGATAATGACGATGGCGGCGGCGGTGATAATGGTAGGCTGGGGTGATAATTTTTTGCAGTTAAAGTGATAGTGGGAGACATAGTAAAGATTATGATGTAATGTGATAATGGGTGGCTGTAGAGATGATGATGATGATGATGACGATGATGATTGGGTAGAAGAGAAGGATGAGGAGGATAGTGATGGTGGTGGTCGCGGGGCAGAGGGGCGTTGGTGGTAAATCGTTGATAAATGTTATAACAACCACGTTAATGGTAGCGGATGTGTAGGAAGATGGCGCGATAAATGCGCCGTTATTTTCCAGTTTTACAAACTCAGATCTAGACAAGAGTGAGATCGCGCCACGGTGCCTGACTCCCTATGTAGCTTATTTAACTTGATTTGTATTTGTCTTATTTAAACCCTTACGATACGAACATATGGATGCAACAATCCCTTATTTCCATCTGCCTATCAATCTGGAACTTTCGATCACTCTCCAAGCAAATTTTCTATTCTCGTGTAATTTATTTGTTGCTGTTCTTTCGCCTCAGGTCATTCCTTATTGAGCAGATCTATGATGAAAATGATCCAGCAGCGACCATCCCCTCATTTTTTATACGTTGGCCACTGTTTCCTTCCTCTTTGAGAAATTTGGTTGCTATTTCTAGTAGGATGGGTGACCTGTGAAGGATGTTTCGTTTAGTTCCTGTAATAATTTAGTTCCTTCTTGTAGCTCAAAATATTTTAACGTCAATGTCACTTTTGTATTTCGCACTTTTCAAGTTCCAGGGACTCATCTTCAGAGCTTTAAGTCGTGTTAGTCATTTCAAATAGGAATTTGTGTGGTTCATGACTTTCCCTTTTAAATAAATGATACGAAAATGGTATAAATTCACCAAGATCCACCAAGACACCTGTCGCAAATAACAAGAAAAAACGCAAGATCAGTTTTCAATTGTATTTGTGTTGTTTAAACACAAATAATTGAGATTGCTTCTGCCATGCTAGATTTTTTTTTTCAAGTTTATTCAGAGAAGGAAGACCAGCGCCTTTGACTCTTTTCACGATCTCCCTGACTACTGAGGGGGGGAAATGGATGAAACCACTACCCAGGGGTGTTGCAGTAAAACATCAAGTTAGCCTTAGGTCGGAAATCTGATCAGAATGCTTGCAACAGAGTGGACAATGCTAAAAATACCCATGAGTCAGAACGATGGTGTTAAACAGGGTGATGTTTTTAATCTATCACCAATGATCTTCTTCCTACACTCCTTCTTGCGTCCTTTCACGAAGTTTCAGTCCTACCAAATTCTCTCATGAGTCCCGAATTGATTCGAGAAGTCTATGAAAGAAGACTTTGGCTCAAAATGCTATGAAGTGGGATCGATTTCAAAACCATGCAAGCAGCCTTGCTTGCATCGACTGTATTGCGATAAGTTCTTTAAATCTATCTTTCTAGGTGTTGTATTAATTATTCCTGTCCCTTAGCTTGTAGATAAGCAATTAAAACAATAGTAAATTTATGCTTACTACATTCCCATGACTCTGGTATTCTTGACATATATACCTGGACCTTTTAGTTAGCATCACTGGTTGGCTGGTAATGTTTGAATTCTTTATAGCTTATCGTTCAACGGCCACAATCCTGTCGGTCGTCGACTTTGCTTCTCAACCTTTGAGAATTGCTTAAAAGGCGTGAAACACTGGAGTTGAATTAATTCGATTGCATCACCTCCCACTGTCATAAAGAACTTTGTGCTAATGAAATGAAGAAATTATTGGAAATTTTTCTCCTATCTAATTCAATTATATTCAAGTGAACGAATTGACAGAATCCTTGGAGCGTTAGATTCTGGAATGCCTTCCAGTATCCATTCCGGTTTTCTACACTCTTCAATTTTAATGCTGTGCCCAAGGCAAATTCGTCTTGCATACTTTCGTATCCGATAAAGTACAAATTTACAACTAACATCATTTCTTCTCTTCCTCTTTATTTACTTTTTCAAAGTTCTTATGACTTGTATTGTAAAGGAAACGAAATGTTTAGCACAACGATCCTGAAATTCAAAGAAGGCATAGAAGTGAGTGAGACATTAGCAGCATAGCAGGACTTGAAACCGCATCACACTCTAATTACCGAGAGCAGGCATCTGGCTCGAAAGCGCTGACAATAACGGCAATAAATTCAAAAAATAATCGTAATAAATTCACCCACCACCCTCCAGTCTAGAAGATTCTAAAGTGACAATATGCTCTACTTCGCGAGACCAGTATTAACAATAATAAAAGATAGATTTGTATTGTACGCTGCTCTGAAAATATCTCGTTTGCTTAATCAAGTTTATCAGAATGTAAGGATGTAATTAAGAGCAAACTTCCAATTGATTTTATGTTGAATATGGGAAGGAACTTCAGATTTCCCATCCTTTTCATTCTTGATAACAAAAAATTGTGTCCTTCGTTCCATTTTTCCTTCTTTCTATCTTTTTCAAATTACCAACACGACCAAAAACAGCAAAAACTGAAAATGACTGTTTCTAATTTAGGCCCAAGACCAACAATTTAGAGGAAGGTGGTTTAGCTGATTCAACTGACCCCAGTACTTGACTGGTATCTTATTTTATCAACCCGGGGGGCATAAAAGGCAATATATACCTCAGCGTGATTTAAATTCAACAGGTAAAGAGCCGATGTTATTGCTATCGGGGAAAAACATTTGTAAACTGTTGGATATGACTTTCTCCGTACAATGTTCATTTAGAGGGTCTTTGGATTGTAAGGTTTCATTTGCTGCTTCGTTTTCGTGTTGTGTTTTTTTTTTCTTGTTTTATGCGATAGTGTATTGTTTCGTTGAGCAGACATTTAAAAGAGAAAAGATCATCAAAATTTGAAAGTAAGTAAAATATAAAATCTGTAACCTCAGAAGGTGAAGACGGGGGAGATGCCGCTCGGAAAAGACGGACGAATATAAACGAATATAAACGAATATAAGACGGACGAATATAACCTCAGAAGGTGAAAACGGGGGGAGATGCCGCTCGGCATTCTTGGCCTCAAAACTAATGGAAAAGATGCATAGTTTTAAAGACAGAAATGGAAAAGATCTTAAAATGAAACCCGTTCGAAGAGGCTCGAACAATCCCACCGATTCTCTTCCCTCGATTGATATTTTATCTATCGACCCCTCGAACAGATGGAAGCTGGCGTCCACAGGATTTGAACACAGAACGTTATAAATCTCTGCAACAACAAATACAAGCACAAAGCTTTCCGTTTTATGGGAGATTTATAAGGTATGTAATTATACTAGTTCAGACTTATTCAGTAAATGGTGAGTACTTAATTTGATCGGCCTCGGAAAAACCAAAGTTGCCCTTGGTGTGGTTTGAACTCAGATCTTAAAGAGCCGTAAACTAAATACCACAAACGATCCTTCAAGTCAATTACTTCTGCAACAATAATAATATTGATTTCCAACATAGCCACCAGGTCAGATATTTCAGTGGTGGGTGCCATATGTATTTGAACTGCATGGATACTCCAAAAGGATGAAAGACTACGTTAATCCTTTTGCGAAACAATTGTAACAATGCTTTCAAAACTTCGTTTGAAAAACCAGATATTTTAGTGGCAACGATTGAAACGATTGAAACCGACTCGTTACACATCTGGTACTTATCTTATTGACCCTGCAACCGAAAAAGGTTAAGTCAATTCTGGCAGAAGCTGATCAAACAATGAAACTTCAGTCATTCCCTTATTTCTTTCTATTCTTTTTCCTTTACGATTTCTCTTTCTTTCTTCTTATCAAAATAATATTATTAACAACCCTCCATTTTTTGATTTACTCTCGCTTTATTTCTTCTCGTCTTTTATCTTCCACTCATTATTTCTTTATTCTATTAAGATTTTTTTTACAAGAATATTTTTTTGTTTGTTTTTTATTAAGAATTTTTTTATTTTATTAAGAAATTATTTCTGTTCAGAATTTATTTATCCTCTATAAATCCTCATTTCTTTTCTTCATATAAATCTCTTTATCTTCTCTCTTTTCTCAATTTCCTTTTCTAAATCTCTTTTATTTTCTTCCTCTAAACTCCTCTATCATCTTTCTTCAAATCTCGCCCCCATTCTCCTTCTCAAAACGCTTCGTTTTTTTTCCTTTCTTTCGGTCCCTCTCCTTTCTCTTCCTAAACATCTTTCTCTAAAATTATTTCCTTTCTACAACCCTTTCATTTACCTTTTTCTAAATCCTCTAGTACTCTCTCTCTCTCTCTCTCTCTCTCTCTCTCTCTCTCTCTCTCTCTCTCTCTCTCTCTCTCTCTCTCTCTCTCTCCTCATTTCTACTTTTCTCAAAGGTCACTTTCTTTTTCCCAAACCCTTCTTTTTCTTTCTTTAAATACCTTTCTTTCTTTCTCTAAACCCCAATTTTTCTTACAAACCACTTTTCCCTAAACCCCTTTTTTCTTTCACTAAACCCCTTTCCTTTAAGCCTTTCTTTTTCTTTCAACACTTCTTCCTTCTTTTCAACTCCTTCTACCTTCATTCTATTGGTTTCTTGCTTTTTCATCTTCATCAGCAGCAGCACCAGCACCATCATCGCCATCATCATCATTATCATTATCACCATCATCATCATCGTCATCATCAACACCGACACCAACAATACCCTCACCCTAACCTTTTGTCTTTTTCTTCCCCCAATCTTCCTTCAACTTCATTCTTCCCCTTTTTCTTTCTTTTCTCATGTTCATCTATCTTCATTCATTTCCTTCTTCGTTTTCTTTTTCTTAAGCTCATTCTTTCTCCTTCTTATCTCTCCCCCTCTCGCACACCTTCCCGCCTCCCTCTCCTTCTCTCTCGCTCTACACCCACCCGCCCCACCCCCAATATTCCATATTTTGTTTCATTCTTTCTGTGTTTTGCTTATTTCGATGTTATATTCTCTTCCTATCTTTCTTTCATATATCTTTCGCTTTATTCAACTGTGGTCGAATATTTTGTTCAATCGGATTATCCTCTCTGCAGAGTAAAAAAAAAAACAAATATAATCTTATTACATATTCCAATTCTTGTTTAGTAGGACAGAAAGACAAACAGACAGACAGATAGACAGACGGACGGACCGACGGACAAACAGACAGACGGGCGGACAGACAGATATGCCAAACCTGCACAGAGAAATCATGAACTTGAGTTTGTATTTACGGATTCGTATACACATCTATTACGTTCAAGATATGGGACAGTGTTTCAGTGTATCAGCCTCTCTCTTATTCGCTATCTCCCTCTTTCATACGTATGTACACACACACACACACACACACATATATATATACATACATATATATACATATATATATATAATATATATATTATATATATATATATATATATATATATATATATATATATATTATTAGTGAATTGAAGAGAAGTTTGGCCATGGGCTCTTAGGAGCCTCGTTCGATTTGTTTTGCTGCGCCTCTGTTCTGTTTTTGTTTTTGCCAACGGATTTCCTATTTCTTCCTGAAGAGAAAGACACAATATGGTCTCCTTATTCAATCGGAATTTGGTAAATGTGGCTTTCGAAACACGTGTAGAATGCAATAAAACGATTTCTGTTCAATCTTCGTTCAACTCCATTTCTTCAATTCACTAATAATATTAAAATTCATTATCCGCACCAACGCATGGTTGCAACACCATATGGTTGTACCTCCAACCGTGCTGTCTTCTGCTGTGATTTTTGCTACCAAGGTATCGGTTAAACTTTTGATTAATCTGCAATAAGATTATTCATCTTTCTATTTCACAAAATATATATATATATATATATGCCATGTTGAATCGTTAGCCCCTACACGCAATTTTTTTCTCTCCTTGTTTCTTTTCTGTGTATCTTTCTGTCGAAGAGCGTAGGCTCGAAACGTAAAAGACTTGTTTTATTTCTATTCCTGAGCGCCATACTAACACATTATTTGTTTGTACTCCACCTGCCTTCGTCTTTTGTTTATTTTCATAAACCTTCCCGTTATATATATATATATATATATATATATAATATATATATATATATACATAACAAAGTGGAGTTGTAAGGTACCGCACGAGTGGAATTATATATGAAAGAAGGTTTGAAAATGCAGTTTTAAAAACTGTTTATTTACTTGACCGGTTTCACTTTTTTAGAAAAAGATTGTCAAAAGTAACATGTAAAAGCTTGGTTGTGTTAGGTACTGGTTGTCACAAAATATTACAATACATGTATACATTCTTTGATAATAATAATAATAATAAGATGTTAAGAACAGTTTACAAGGGAAAATCTTGGGAAAATATAAAAAAGTTTAACAAGTTCATTAAAATATTGGGCACTAAAGATTACAATATGTATATACATTCTTAAGAAAATGTTAAAGACAGTTTCCAGAAAGAATTATTAAAAAGTTCAGAGGAATATTCGTATTGTATATATATACAGATACAATAATAATATTCCTCTGAACTTTTTAATTTACCCATCTCCTCGCCCAGATCAACCACGAACCTCTGACAAGATCCTTCTCTTTGCTAAGAGAAGTGTGGAGGATAATCCTCATTGCAAGGCCTCTGACATAGCAGAACGAATTGATATCAGTCCCAGAACAGCTGTCAGGTATCTCCACAAACTTGGCTACTATGGCAGAGCAGCAACAAGCAAGCCACTTCTTCGACAGAGCCAATATCAAGCGGAGAAAGATTGTGGAGAGGCTACTGGCATTTTGGAACACTTTCATATTCTCTGATGAGTCCAGATTTGCTGTATTTCCTGGCAGTGGCTGAGCGTAGGTCTGGAAACTCTGTGATCAAGAATTTGATGTGAAAAGATTACAGCCAACAATGAAACACGGCAACTATTCTGTGATGGCCTTGGGAGCAGTTTGGAGCAATAGTTGATCAGAGTTGGTGGAGTGTGAAGGAAACCTAAGCTCAGATAAATATGTGTTCATATTGCAGAAGGGACACCTTTCAATCTTCTCCGGTGGTGAAATGATCAAAGAAGATTCTTTATTTATGAAAGATGGGATTCCTTGTCACACGGCTAAAATGATCCGAGATTTGTTGGATGAAAATGGCACTAAAAAACAATTACGCTAAAAAACAATTGTCAGCATTTTTGTATCCACTTCTTCACATCTTTGTTTCTCTCGTCAAACCTTTGTCCCCTGTACTGGATCAAACAGGTGAAAGTTGAAGGGTACCAGATCCGATCTATTCGGGGAATGTAGAACCACTGACCAGCCCATTGTCATGGTGAATGTGGATCGTTTACAGATTCTTGTTCTGTCTCCCTTTTAATGGTTTCCCTTGTCTTTTTGAGTGTTGCAATGTGCCGCTCGTTCTTTACGCTACAGCTACGTTCCAAAATATCAAGGAGAATGACGTTCATGCCATCCCAAAGAACAATCATCTAAGCTTTTGTATGACGATCACAGAGAAGCAATGTGGTACTATTCCATAGAATGAGTCTTCGTTTCCCGATCATAAAAATGCAACCACGAATCAATTCCTGTCTCCAGATCGGAAAAAAAATAACAAAACACTTGTTTTCATTGCCTTTGAGTAGATGAGAACAAACTGCCCCTATTTATCTCCTTCAAATTGAGAGTCAACAGCTGAGGTACACACTTTCTGATACCGAAAGTCTTCCACCATTGTAACGAGAGTCCAGTTATGCACTAGACTCACAGATTATGAATCGTATGTCTGCGCAAATCGCTTCGTCCACTCGCTGGTGATTCGTGGCAGTGGTCACTGTTGGTGGTCTCCCACTGCTTGGCTTCTGAAGCCTTTTGTGAATATCAGACAGTCTGTATCTTTCCTTCGTCAATAATTCAATGATGACGACACGTTGCTTCCGCTTGGAACCCTTTATTTGCCTGCAATGGAGAACAGGAAGAACATGTGAAATTTGAACGACATACGTCCGTTAATAAAAAAAAACAAAGTGACATTCATTTTCAGCATTACTTTCGGCACAACCCTCGTAAATGCGAATACGTCTGTACGTAGTATTTTAAGCCTGACTGATTGCCCGATAATACTCGATGCGCTATTCAAGCTCGTCCGACTGTTGTACCATCAGAAACATGAAACTTATTGTAGCTCACATTTAAATCCTCTGCATATCAAATGATATTCATCTCTCACTAAATGGAGAACTTTTTCTATTGATCCCGTCAATGACGGAACAGTACTCTATCTATTCATCTGTGTGTGTATGTGCGTGCGTGCGTATATGTGTGTGTGCATATATATGTGTGTGTGTATATATATATATATTGTATATTATATATATGTACACACACACAAATATGCCTACATACCTACCTACATATATACATACATACATACATACATACATACATACGTACGTACGTACATACATACATACATACATACATACATACATACATACATACATACATACATGCATGCATGCATACACACATTATAACGGCCATTAAGACAGAGATTTCACGCAGTCATTGCTTTTCCTTCTTCCAACGTGTACAAACAGAAAACTGAATGTATTTACATTAGCCCATACTTTCACAGCAAGAGTTTAAAAACAGCAGATACACATCTATGCTATATATTATTATATTGTATGTCTGTCTTAAGTTGGTTTTAGATTGCCTGATAGAGGCAGTGTTATGCATAAACATGTTAGATATACAGACATTGATACATACATACATATACATACATATATATATATATAATATATATATATATATAATATATATATATATATATATATATATATATATAATATATATATATATATATATGTATATATAATATATATATATATATATAATATATATATATATATACTTATGTATATATGTATATATGCATATACGTATACAAATAGATATAAATACGTATATATATGCATGTGTGTGTATGTATAGTTAACGTTTCTACATCAAATAGTATGTTGTGATTTAAGGGAGATTTAGCTACTCTTCTTAGCACGTCTAAGTACCATGAAGAAGTCCCATTGTTGATTATTACACTTTTTATGCGCATGCAGATGATGTGTGTGTGTGTGTGTGTGTGTGTGTGTGTGTGTGTGTGTGTGTTCTATGTTTGCGTGTGTATCTGTGTCTATGTGTGTGTTTCGCTGTGTATGTATATGCGTGGATGTTGGATAGAGAGAAAGTGCGAATCACAAAGACAGAGAGAGGATGAGCGAGAGAAAGAATGAAAGCGACCAACGGATGCCCGCTACACACACAAAAACACTCTTCTACACACAAGACCAGACACACACACACACACACACACATACGTGTAAGCAATGTGTTTGCAACTGCAGTGAACAAACGAAATGGAAAGTATCCAACAAATAACGAGGGAAACATTTTGCTTTATTATGGAAACGGGAAGAGCATCGCTTGGCTGCGACACGAAGGAGCATGGAAAGAGCGATGCTAGGAAGATCCTTGCAAGAGTATGGGGGAAAATGAGGTGATTCGAGAACGAAGCAGATGGAGCAGTGTGAATGGCAGAACACCGAATGCGCAAATTCTGCTGAGCCGGACATGTCGTAAGATTCACAGACAACAGGTGGACCCATGCAGTTGCCGAGTGGTATCCAAGAGATCAGAAAAGGGCCGCCACTCGCAAGGCCTCCACGGCGATGGGAACGAAATTTAGTAAAACAAAGAACTGGAGGCGCATCGTGACTAGCGGTGGATAACAACATCCGATAATCTGGTCGACACAGTGATAAACATATGCAGAAAATATTCTTAAATATTTACGTAACAACAAACCTATACTGCATGGATATATACTAACCATGTATAAAACTATTTTCTATTCACATACATATGATATATTGAGTAATCACTATTTTGTGCAAAAACACCAAAATATTATTATTATTATTATTATTCAGTAGTTTTATTTTTATAGCGTGCTTTCACTTCACTACCGAGCGCAGCTCTGTGTGCCTTAGGTATGTGCTGTGATTTGTTGTGATGCTCTGATGGTTATTGTATGGAAAGTGTTCTGCGTAGGATGTGTACAGTGCCTAGTAGTGCAATTTTCTGTATGTTATATGTGTTTGTAAGTCCTGGTGTTTTTGTTATGTATTTGTCTGAATATTTTTTTATCATGCCTAATGCACCTACTATGATAGGAATTGTTTCTGTTTTTAGATTCCACATTCTGGTTACCTCTATTTCCAGGTCTTTGTATTTTGAGAGTTTCTCCATTTCTTTTAGAGACACGTTGTCATCTGCCGGTATTGATACATCAATTAGAAAGCATTTTTTTTCTTCATGATCTCTGACAACTATATCTGGTCTGTTGGCCTTAATTTTTCTATCTGTGTGTCTTATTATTATTATTATTATTATTATTATTATTATTATTATTACCATTATTATTTAATGTCACATGTTCTTTATGGTCATGCAATTGTGTAAAGCAAAATATTCTGTGTGAATCTATCCAAAATTAAGTAACAGTTCCTGGTTTAAGTCACTGAAAGAGCATGGTTGAGAGCCTCCTCAGTCAAGTAACACTACTACACCTCACGCCTATGTTATGGAACCAACCGATCTGTTGCAGAGTGTGTTTAGAAATCAAGGATGCATAAAACGAGCCCACAAACATCAGAAATAAGTTGAAGATGACACTAACTTCACACTAATCCTCGGATATCTGAGTAAGACCCCTGTCCCACATATATCTTAGCCCCTTATCACCATAAAAGGTTGAAAGAGATTGACATTTTTTTTTAAACCAGATCTCTGGACGTTGACGTCATAATTACAATATGGGGGAAATCTAAGTTTCTTTTGTATTAAGAACGATGATTCCGCAATTATTTCACAGAGTTACGTCAAAAAGTTTCGCCATGTCTAGCTCATTAGGTAATGAATAAAATCAGGTCAAATACTAAAAGCAAAATGAAAACAAGTCTGTTTTATATGTTATTTGAATTAACTTATTTGAATGTTCACATTTCAAAGTTAGCGTAGATACGAATACATATATTTGCGCGTTTTTCTGATTTAAACATTGCCGCCTCTCAGTCATTATATAAATTTTCGTGTTTATTTGCATTGTAAAGTACGTTTCTAATTGCCGCAAGACGTCGACCAATTTATTTGAATAGCAAATCATGGCAAACATCAATGTTGTTCTCACTTTTCCTTTTATTTCTTTTTTTTTTTTTTGTTTTACTCACTAGACTGCGGCCATGCTGGAACACCACCTTGACGAAATTTTAATCGAATAAATCAACCCCTCAACCCCACTATTTATTTTTTAAAAGAGTAGTTCTTATTCTATCGGTCTCTATAGCCGAACCGCTAATTTCGGGTATATAAACACACAAACACTGGCTGTCAAACGGTGGTGAGGGACAAACACACACACATACACAAACACACACATATGCACAAACACACACACATACACACACACACAGGTCGCGGTCTCAAAGTGACGAAAATATTTTGGCAAATTAAATTTAAATGCTGAAGTGAATCGAACGGTTTTTGTGTGTTTTTAAATGGCTTATAAACACCTTCCACACAGCAATTGGTTTCGTTCCAGCACCACACAATCTCAGGTCAGGTCACTTGCTATGCAAGTACATCTCCCTATATATATATATATAATGGGCTTATTTCAGTTTCCATCTACCAAATTCACTCACAATGCTTTGGTCGGCCCGAGGCTATAGCAGAAGACACTTGCCCAAGGTTCCACACAGTGGGACTGAACCCGGAACCATGTGGTTAGAAAGTAAACTTGTTACCACACCATAGTTCCATGAATAATGTGTCCGTTGAAAAATATTTGCAAAATCACGCCACAAACATCATACACACATGTATGTATGTATGATTCGCCATGACTGATCGTCGCTAACCACTAAACCTTTTTTTTTTTATTTTCTCTCCCTGTTTATTTCTATGTTCCTTTCTGCTGAAGAGCGTATGCTCGAAACGTAAAAGACTTTCTCACTTCCCGAGCGTTAAACTAATACATCTGTTTGTTGTTTACACACCCGTCTTCGTCTTTTGTTTTGTTTTGATTTTTGTTGTTGTTTTGTTGTTGTCTTTTACTAAATTCCAACTATGTAATGTGACCGCGTGCGTATCGTTGGCAATTTTCTTTCTCCGTCATCACTTCTTTGGACTTTTTCTATATTTCTGATGAAGAGCTTCGCTCGAAACGTGAAATCCTCTTTCTTTTCTTTCCTTTCCTGAGCGTCCAATAACACTGTACTTATTCCACGTCCTCGCGTTGTTGTTTTTCTTGCTTGTTCATGTTTGGTTTGACTATGTATATATATATATATATATATATATCCTTGATTATGGTTTCTATAGTGAAAGAGGACGTTTTTTCTTTTTTTTTTTTTTTGTAGAGGATGGGGTCTCGTTTTATTCTCATGTTTTCTCACAAACCAGTGTCCTAGTTTTTAAATACATTTAGCGTTATGAATTGAATCTGAAAAATTCTGCCATTTCGATATACTTTAAAGCGTGAAACTATCAGTAGCGCATTGGTGATTGTGTTTATTAAATGATATTTATCTCTCACTGGACGGACTACATTTTTGTTGTTCCTACCTATAATGGATCTGTAGACTGTATGTGTGTGTGTGTGTGTGTGTGTGTGTGTGTGTGTGTGCGTGCGTGCGTGCGTGCGTGTCTTATGCGTAGGTGTACATATTTGTCTATGCGTAAATGTGTGTATTTACTTATTTATTTTTGATCTATAGTCTTTAATTCTTGAATTTTGGGGGCGACTTCTATTAAATTCTTTTTATTACTTGCTATTTTCGACAAAGTCTTATACGCTTCGCTTTTTCACTCCCATCTACAGTATATTTTCTTCATGTTCATATCTTATATATATTTATTTCTTTATTGCCCACAGGGTGCTAAACATAGAGGGGACAGATAAGGACAAACAACGGGATTAAAGCGATAACATCGACCCCAGTGCATAACTGGTATTTATTAGGTTGTCCCAAAAATTCGTAAACACTTGCTAAAATTGAATTTTTACTCGCCAAGTACTAACAAAAACAACAAAAATTATTCCTCAAAATAAAGACCATTATTTTCCAAGACTTTCTACGAACTTTTGGGACAACCTTATATTTAAAGGACGAAAGGCAAAGTCGACCTCGGTGGAATTTGAACTCAGAACGTAGCGGCAGACGAAATACCTATTTCTTTACTACCCACAAGGGGCTAAACACAGAAGGAACAAACAAGGACAGACAAACAAATTAAGTCGATTACATCGACCCCAGTGTGTAACTGGTACTTAATTTACCGACCCCGAAAGGATGAAAGGCTAAGTCGACCTCGGCGGAATTTGAACTCAGAACGTAGCGGCAGACGAAATACCTATTTCTTTATTACACACAAGGGGCTAAACACAGAGGGAACAAACAAGGACAGACACAGGTATTAAGTCGATTACATCGACCCCAGTTCGTAGCTGGTACTTAATTTATCGACCCCGAAAGGATGAAAGGCAAAGTCGACCTCGGTGGAATTTGAACTCAGAACGTAGCGGCAGACGTAATACCGCTAAGCATTTCGCCCGGCAGGCTAACGATTCCGCCAGCTCGTCTCCCTATTACGGTGAAGTTCCCCTTGTACCTAACAGTGCATATACGCTTACTAATAAAGTCTATCTTTCTACCAAAATATCTATTCGCCATTGTGGTTTTTCGGCATTCGTGACCTGAGAGCTTTGAACGGTCGTTCATATTCCGAATAATAAAAGACTGAATCATCGTCTTTGCACAAACAACAAAGCTCTACAAGACGCTGTGAGACTCTTTTACGCGTTTGTATTCGTGTTTACAGAAAACGCAGATGAAGTACATTAATCTCCGTTCTGCTCAGTTTTAATATATTTTGTCAGCGTGAAACTAATGCTTTATACAACTACTAAAACGCGCGCGCTCGCATGTACACGCGCGCACGCATACACATTCACAAAAATCATGTATATATATATATATATCTTAATTTTATGTCCATGTGTGTTGGCATGCTTGTAATTGTGTGTACGCACATAAATAAAAACATGATAGGTAAGTGTGGAATTGTTGTTGAAGCGTGTGTATTGCAGAAAATCACGTTATCGATATGTCAGTCGCTTCTCCTCAAAAATTCTTCAGAATTCAACGAGGCGTGAAAAATTATTTCAGTTACGGCTGCAGAGATATTCTTCGTTAAAAACCGTGTTCTTTCATTTTGACTAACTCATGCGAATAATTGAAAATTTGAATCTAACAAAGACAAAGTGGGGGGGGGTCAAAATATTTTCAATTCTATTTCCTCTTTGTTTTCCTAAATGATAATTTTTCTGTTTTAAGTAATGCCATTCACTACGTTTCCAATGATTTAAAAAGTTCTACTCAAAGAAACACAACTTCTGCATAGCCAATGTTAACCAATCGTAATTTCACAATTCCGAATATGCTACCGGTTTGATCTAGACCAACGCTGCTCGACCGCGGCTCCCGTGGCCGCATGTGGCCTTTAAGCATTTTTCGGCGGCCCTGACGGTTTTCCCTCCATAGATATAATAAATTTTCTTTAATTGATTTGTGTTTTACTTTCGGAGGCTGCGCCCCCCCCCCCCTCCTCCTAAAAAACTCCAGGTTTGGGATCTGGCCCGGATATTAAAAAAGCTGGGGCCCACTAATCGAGACAATTAGAGTTTCCAATATCTTATCCGAATATAAATGAAGGAATGAAGCAACGAAGAGCTTCGACGTAATTGCTCGACTTGCAAGAAAAAGTCGCCGGATGACCACAATTTACATCACAGCCGCCTTAAAAAGCGTTTACGTTTTGTGAAGGGTGTCCGACACAAAATGGATGACGACACATTTTACGAACTCTGGGAGAGCGAGGATAAAGCGAACTACACAAGGGATTCCGAAGAAAGTACGGGTGATTATGCGACAGCGGCACGAAGAAGGATGAGGCAGTCAAGAAACTCCAGTCATTCCTTCGGGAGGGGGGAGACAACGTGAGGCTAACTACCCCAAGGAGGTGATGGAAAGAATTAAGAGAAGAACAATTGTTTATAGGACGCTATCTTTGAAGACCAGAAAAATAGAGAAAGCGTCAATAGAGGGAATTGAAAAGGCATTATGGGTAAATTATGTATAAACGTTAAGCGCGGAAGAAAGTTTGGAGCGGTGGAGGCACAGTTTGTGGCTGAGAGCGATGCCAAGATGGACTCGGCGACCACCCTGCAGGCAAGCGGATTAGCTCAGCCACCATACCTCGGCAAAATAATGATAAACGGGTTCGACCCGGAAATCGAACCAATGTGGCTAGTGGCGGCGGCGTTCGTCAACATAAAAGAAGAGGTGACACTGTTGGAGTTGGAAGAAAACAGAACCCAGAACAGGTGCGGTAGGGGCGTGAGAGCAACAATCCAGGTCACACCAACAGGTATTGATAGCATACCGGAGTTCGTCATCCTTCCAGGTGATACAAGAGTGAAAGTCGCTGTTCAGGGCAGAGTAGCAAAGTACTTTGGGTGTGGGGAAAAAGGGACACATAAGAAAAACGTGTCCCCAGGGCCTACAACCTGAAACACAGAGAGAAAGCCAGACGGAAGCCAGTGTGCAACAGCAGAGAACGGAAGAGGAGGAGAAGCAGGAGGAGGTGATGGTGGAGACAGAGATAGACATACACCGTCAACTTCAACGAATAAGGGGCCGAAGGAGAAGCAGTAGGAGGAGGAGACGGTGGGAGGGGAGAGAGTCACGACGGAAGAAGTAGCACTGTTGACGGTGAATGGCGGGGGGGGGGAAGAGAAAAAAGAAAATTATCCGTTCTTCCTCTCCCACAAACAAGAAAAAAGCCAAACATTACAAGACTTTACAAACAAGAATACACATGAACATTTAACAGAAACAAACGGAAAGAACAAAAAAAAAGAAAAGCAAAAAACACTAAGCATATATATCTTTTCTACTCTTGGGGGAGGGGGCAGTCGATTAGACCGACCCCAGTACGCAACTGGTACTTAATTTATCGACCCCCTCCCCCGAAAGGATGAAAGGCAAAGTCGGCCTCGGCGGAATTTGAACTCAGAACGTAGCGGCAGACGAAATACCTATTTCTACTTCTTTACTACCCACAAGGGGCTAAACACAGAGGAGACAAACAAGGACAGACAAACGGATTAAGTCGATTACATCGACCCCAGTGTGTAACTGGTACTTAATTTATCGACCCCGAAAGGATGAAAGGCAAAGTCGACCTCGGCGGAATTTGAACTCAGAATGTAGCGGCAGACGAAATACGGCTACGCATTTCGCCCGGCGTGCTAACGTTTCTGCATATATATATTCTTAACACAACGTTGGCTATATAAATAAATGAAGAGGAGGTTAATGTGTTCACACGATGTACTTCACACCAAGCAAAGTGTCAAAGAAAATCTCTAATAATTTGTTATTTTTTTTTAAATCTTCAATTATGTTGCCTGAATCGTGGGGCACGGATGACCATCATTTCATCTTTTCATTCATTAATCATACATTTACTCATTCGAGTCCTGTATCATCCCCTCTTTGTTAGTCCCTTGTGGATAATAATAAAAAATGAGAACGTTTTGGTTGTCTCATGAAATACGTCGTGTGAACACATTAACCTCCGCTTCGTTTATTTATACATCCAACATTGTGTTAAGGATATAGAAAGGAAACTAGAAAGGAAACCGAAATGTAGTTTCGACTCTATGAGGTATTCGGTTCCTCCTCTAAAGAATTCACCAAAATATATGAGGAAAGTATAGGAAAATATTCTTTAACGCTTTATGAAAATTTGGTCTTTTTTTCGTATACTGAAGTCAATAATTGTTTAATCATCTTTTAATATTGAGCCGTGGATCCCAGTAAGGGTCGTTAGTTATTAGCAACACGACGGGCTTCCGTACTGTTTTAAAATATAATATAATGAAATTATTGTATACAGTGCTCAGGTGCACCACAACTTGTCAGAAAGTGCATATAAAGTACATGGAGTAATGTAAAAATGTCTGAAAAGCGAACAATATATGGGTCAGATACATGCATATTTCACCCACAAAATATTGGTCAACATTGTGGATTTCATCCCTTCTCAGTATATTTGACTTTAACCGAGATTTCGTATTATACGAGTAAATAAAATTAAGATGACTCGACTAAGATCCAAACTTGTGTCCTAGCTTTGGTTCGCTGAGTGCTTACCTCTTGCCAGAAACATCACAAAAGCCATTATGCTTGACATAAAAGCCATTACACCCAAAATTATTCGTCGACAAAAACGATATTTTTATGCAGTTGTTTTTAATGTGGATCTTTTTTACTATTTCTGCCATATCAAGAAAATTTTTTCGTCATTGTTCGTATTGTTGAAATCAATTGAACTTGAGAAATAAAATGCATTTAGCATCGAATCTGTTCGTGAGATGGTGACATAATTGAGAAAAGGACATGATAGTGATAGAATGAATGATTTGTGCAGAAATAATAGAAATGCATAATAGACGAGGGGAGATGCGGATGTGTAAGAGGCTGGGGGTGATAAGAGCGGTAAAGGAAGAAGGAAAGAAATTGTAGAGCATAAAGAAGCAGACGACCCAGTGTGAAAGAGAGAGGGGGAGAGGGAGACGAGGAAAGAGAAAGATGGTAGGACGAGGCTTAAAGTGGATCGAAGAGAAGAAAGAGTTACAAGAGAAGATAAAAATATATTGAACAGAAGAGCGAATGAAAGAACTTTAGAAGAGAAAGACTTGTGAAGTAAGTGAGATTGTTGAGGAACGAGAGAGAGAATAGAAGAAAAAGCATGGATAACAGAGATAAATGAGAAGCATAGAAAAATGGTGGAGACGAAGAAAGAGGAATATAATGTAGCAGAAGGCGGAGTGGATGAATGCGGAAAAGGACAGGGAATAGATTGGAGACGGGGTAATGTGTGGAAGGACAGAGAAATGGTTGAGAGAGAAGGATAAAAGAAGAGAAAAAGAGAAGAGACTGATGAAAAAGAAGGGGAAGCAGGCAGAGGAAGAGACAGAGAGACGAGAAAGAGAAATGCAGAGAAGAGAAATAGAGATGGAGAAAGAAAAGAGGAGAGAGAGAGAGAGAGAGAGAGAGATAGAGAAACGGCTTGAAAAAACAAAATAATATTTACATAGGCGCAGGAGTGGCTGTGTGGAAAGTAGCTTGCTAACCAACCACATGGTTCCGGGTTCAGTCCCACTGCGTGGCATCTTGGGCAAGTATCTTCTGCTATAGCCCCGGGCCGACCAATGCCTTGTGAGTGGATTTGGTAGACGGAAACTGAAAGAAGCCTGTCGTATATATGTATATATATATATATGGGGGGGGGTTGTGTGTCTGTGTTTGTCCCCCTAGCATTGCTTGACAACCGATGCTGGTGTGTTTACGTCCCCGTAACTTAGCGGTTCGGCAAAAGAGACCGATAGAATAAGTACTGGGCTTACAAAGAATAAGTCCCGGGGTCGATTTGCTCGACTAAAGGCGGTGCTCCAGCATGGCCGCAGTCAAATGACTGAAACAAGTAAAAGAGTAAAAGAGTATGGGTTTTTGTGTATAAGTTTATTATTGTTCATGTATGTGTGCATGTTTATAGGAATTTGTAAGGGTGTGTGTTTGTATCTGAATGTATGAGTGTGT
Organism: Octopus sinensis; assembly: GCF_006345805.1. Lineage (NCBI taxonomy): Eukaryota > Metazoa > Mollusca > Cephalopoda > Octopoda > Octopodidae > Octopus > Octopus sinensis. Next base: position 23,067,198 of record NC_043013.1, read on the forward strand.
AAATATGTTTTGGATGTGTGTGTGTGTGTGTGTGTGTGTGTGTGTGTGTATGGTGGGGGAAGCAATGCCGAGAACAAAATGACCGAAAAAAGAAAAAAAATTAATAAAAGTTGAATTTTGTAAATAAACTGAAAAAAGTTGCTGCTGGTTTAAAAGTTAATGTGAAGGTTCGCATTAAGCTCGCGGATTAGCCGACATGTGATTATCTAAGATTAGCATTTTAATTCCCTCACGTTATGTGTTGTTTATATAATTATGTCGGTGATAACATGGTGGGATCCATTCCTGTAGAGAATGGTAACAAGCAAGCTGACATCCTCGCCCCAACTCTCGTTTCCTTGTATATTGTTGTTCCTCTCACTCATGCTTTTGCCACGGATTGCTCTTCTGGAATATATCAGAGGCACTGATCTTCCAGTCGTCTCCTCAACTTGCGTCGATTTGCTGCCAAATCGAAAGTCTTTCGATCTCTCACTCGTGACTTCTTTTATACGGATGATTGCACTTTAATTATTCATACAGCTAAGATATGCAAATTCTTATGGATCCTATTTCTCATCTTGCAAGGCATTTGGACACTGTGTTAGCGTGGATAAAACTGTTGTAATTCCGGTCTGCGCCAAGAAACACGTATGTGAAACCGTTTGTCTTAGTTGAAGGAACTGTACCGAAAATGGTAGACAAGTTTGTCTACCTGGGCAGCAGACTCAACCATTCTTGCTCCTTGGATGATGAAATATCAGAAGACAACTGATTCCTTCGGAGTTCTTGAGTCTCATATCTGGTTCCAGCATGGTATCATAAGGCGAACAATATTTGCTGTGTGCAAGGCGGCGAGCTGGCAGAAACGTTAGCACGCCGGGTGAAATGCTTAACGGTATTTCGTCTGTCGTTACGTTGTGAGTTCAAATTCCGCCGAGGTTGACTTTGCCGTTCATCCTTTCGGGGTCGATAAATTAAGTACCAGTTCCGCACTGGGGTCGATGTAATCGACTTAATACCTATGTCTGTCCTTGTTTGTCCCCTCTATGTTTAGCCCCTTGTGGGTAATAAAGAAATAGGTATTTCGTCTGTCTTTACGTTCTGAGTTCAAATTCCGCCGAGGTCGACTTTGCCTTTCATCCTTTCGGGGGTCAATAAATTAAGTACCAGTTGCGTGCTGGGGTCGATGTAATCGATTGACCCCCTCTCCAAAACTTTCGGGCTTTGTGCCTAGAGTAGAAAAAAATATTTGCTGTGTACCGTGCGTGTGTGATGACGTCATTCCGTTACTCATGTGAGACATGGACCCTTTACAAGCATCCCGTAAGGGCTCTTGAACACTTCCATCAGAGATGTCTGAGACACAATCTAAATTTTGGTTGGTCCCTGTCGACTCCAGACACTGAGATCATGGGGGAACCGACGTTCTGAGCATTGAAGCAAAGGTGCACAAGTAGCGTTTACGGTTGATTGCACACCTTGTTCGCATGAATGATCGGAGGATGCCTTAGCAATTCTATAAGGTGACCTTGTTTGTGGAAAGCGATCCCAGCAGAGAACAAGACTACAATTTAAGAAAGCATGTGAAATATGAGGGGTCAATTGGTGAAGCAATGCTTGTCGTAATCACCAATGGAGGAAAGGGAACAAAGAGTGGGTGTTTTTAAAAGCAGAATTTAAGCAGCTGAGAAAGGCATTGCTAGCGTAGGGAATGGCGGAAGCTTGACCTGCAGCATCTGCGGACGTCTATGTTTATTAAAAGCTGCGCTCGCGAGTCACCAGCGGAGCCACAAGTATAAATTCGTCTCAGTGCACAATGTTCTTCATGGCCTATGAAAGTTTTCCTCGGTCACGCATCGTCAGAAATAAACACCTAAACACCGAAAGCTAGGCCGCAATCTCGTCGAATGAAATTGGTTGTAAACATTTATATTCGTTACCAAAGCTGCTTCTGCTGTTGCTGACAGGTCATTTATATTCAGCTCGACAGCTTTTTGCGACATCAGTCTGTGTAGTCAGTGTTAAGCATTGTGGCTCTGTCGAGATTTCAACTATTTTGTGCTTTTTAGCATTATTCGTCTATAAAAGATAATTTCCCAGGACGATTACAGTAGTTTACACAGCCCATCCAAGTTATGTGGGATTTACTAATTGATATTTGTTCAAAAGACTGCTTCCATTGCTAATAGCTAACATATATATATATATACGCGGAGTAGACGAAACAGGGACAACTGAAGAAGGGGAATATTCATTATGTTGCCTGTCTTGTACTCTGTTTTTTCGTTTCTCATTGTGTTCAACGTTTTTTTTTATGTCCTGTACCCATATATGCATGTATATATGCATATAGATGTAGGTACGTACATATATGTATGTATATATGCATATATTTATATATTATTTATATTATATATATATATATATATATATATATATACTCAAGTAAAATCAATGCTTCGTACGACTTTACAGACACACACACAAACACACACACACACACACACACACACACACACACACACCACACATACATACATACATACATACATACATACATACATCCATCCATCCATCTATCTATCTATCTATCTATCGCAGTGGATGTAATAATTTATCTAGCAGTGAGACTGCTAACAGCCCTGAGTTCGGTTCAAGTGTTACGAAAAGAAAAGGCTGAACTTTTGGCAAGATATGAGGCGGAGATCTGATAATGAAACTTGAAACATTTCAGTGGTGAGAAGAGCAGCCGCTGATAGAAACCTTTTGCAAAGAAGACGAAGATAAAAGTCTACAACACTTCTCTACCAAATTATCTTGTTACAACTACTAACACTGCATAAAGGCGGTGTCGGGCCAGAATCGTTAGAGTAGCGGACTAAGCACGTTTGCAATATTTAATTCCTTTCTGGGTTCAATCTGACAGCGCGGCTTCTTGGTGTCTTTTGTCATAGCTTCGGGTTGACGAAAATTTTGTAAGGTTTGATAAAGGAAAATTGGGGAAATCCGTCGAAAGGACAGTTCTGTATTTGAGGTGATGGCCTTAATCTATTGCCCGGTTTAACACTACCAACTGGCCCCTTCTGTGCTTTTAGCGAAACCTATTCTATACAAGGATTCAAACAGTTTCCAGTCTCTTTTCACAAGTCTCAGAGATATAGAAAATGGATTTATATATCGGAGATATAGCATATTGGATTTCTATGAATCTCTTTATAAAACCAAGGCAGATGTTTTGTTCCTTATGGTTTATTCCAGTTGGTGGTCCAGGCTGGACAGGCATAATGTGTGATAGATTTATAACTTGTACTTTTGATTTTTTTCAGATACAAATTAAAATAATCTCGGAGTAAATTAAACAGAAGATTCTTAGATAAAACATATTAGATATCTGTTTTGGACTCTTTGAACTTATCCGTTTTCAATACAGTGTTTACCTACAGATGGCAAAAGTCAGTCTCGAAGTAACGATAGCTTCACTCAGGCTACAAAAACTTACGTATCGCGAGGTATCAAAAAAGCTAACAGGAACCATACAAAGAGTCGCCAACTGAAAATTCGTATCCGTGTTCTATCAGCTGTTGACAAAAAGCTTGGAATCTTTTCGTACATACAACACATCTATACTATAATTGTTATATTGATAAAGACACCAAAATAGAATTAGTTACGCAGGAACCGTACATCACATTTGTGGAAATATCTGTGAATGCAATCAAGAACAAAGAACACAAACATTTCGTATCATCTGCTGAGCAGGACAAAATAATATCCACAACATTGAAGAATCTTCGTGAATATTTACATTCAACATATAGATTGTTTGAACGAATTCTAGCAAATCATTTTGAAGAAATATTTTACTCAAACAAATACTTTTACGACCGGAATAACTCTGTTTCCTAATTTCAAATTCAGTTATTTCCATAAACTCATGAAAGATGGTTTGATACTTGTTCAAGAGGTTCCAGATTAGTGTTTACATAATTAATCGAAATAGGAAATAGGGTTTGTTGGCATTATTCAATTAGAAAATTATTTAATTGAATCCGAAAATATTTCAACTTGTTTCGCGATTATCTTTGATTCGAGATTATTTTTAATTTTCATCTACTCGAAACGTGTCGAGCTGTTCTCTTTGTGTAGGTCTTAATGAGATTGGATGGAGAGTGCAAGATCTGTGAAAAGTGGTCATGCTTGCAGTGGCGTGAATCTATGTTGCTGGTGGAAAAAGTGGGTGTTGACAATTCTTCTGTTATTGAATTCTATGAATGGTGATTCCGTCTGTTGCTGGAAGTTGTCCCTACGAAATTTTTCGAAGTCTCTGAAAATCTTTTATTTTGCTCCTTGATTGAATTTATGATAATGGAGAGGTGATCAGCTGGAGATTGGGGGGGGGGAGCGGTTATGATGGCTAAGTCTGTGGAATATAACGCAATGTCTGCAGAAAAGTTCTTGTGTTTCTTTCGTTGAGTGTGTTGATACTGGTTGTTTAGTGTACAACGGTTATTTAGCTACCAGACAATTGCACTTCCTCTTGTGTTGGCTGTATTGTTTTTGTGCCAGGATGTGCTGTAGACATTGAAACATTCTCTAGTTATGAGGTTTGGGAATGTCTTATGATTTTAACGTTGGAAGTATAACATAAATGGTTGGTTAATGAAGTTCTTTAATAGACACAATAGATTCAGCACATTAAACTTCTTTCCTTTTTTTTTTGTTTTGGAGGTGCATTTCTCGTATGTTGCATTGGGTTTCAGTTTATGCATACGTTTGAAACACTGGCGACCTAACACTAACTAAACTGGCATGATTTAGAATATGCATGGTTGAATCTAATGAGGTTATCGTAAACATCAGATTTTAAAATAAATTATAGAAAACTAGTAGTATCACCCGGTGTTGCTTGGGTTTGTTTCGACCCTTTAGAATTGGAATTTTTGAAAAGTAAAAATGTTGCATTATGCAACTTGTTATTCTCAAGGTTCACAGACAATCGGTGGACCCGTGTAGTTGTCGAGTGGCACCTGCGCAAACGGAAGAGACCACTCGGAAGACCTCCAATCAGGTTGGAAGATGGGATTTTTTTTATGTTTGGAACGTGGAGAATGGCGTGAGCACGAGGGGAATGGACCGAATGCTGTGACAAGCAGAGACGACTTGACACCAGACAGCCTCACCGATCTAGATGTGTGTGTGTGTGTGTGTGTGTGTGTGTGTGTGTGTGTGTGTGTTCTTAAAACTCAGAAACCGAACGACCTACTGAATTCTCGAACTGAGATTTTCACTAAATGTAAGCATCTGGATAAGTTTCTATTATCATCCATGCTCCTTTGTTTTCTTTCTTCATTTACTTTTTTCCTGTTCTCTATCGTTTTTCCCAGAACAACCACGTTCTATTTTCAGCCTGAAATACTGCTCGATATACATGGCATGTTACATGATAATACAATTGTCGTCCGACAATTATATTATCAGAGACATGAAATTTATTGTAGCTCGCATTTTAAAATCTCTCCCTGGATTGACATTTTTCTTGATCTCACCGTACAACAGTACACTATATGTATATCAACTTGATACTGTGTGGACTGAGATCCGGGTTAACAGGGTTCTGATATTAGGGTTAACAAGGTATGCAAATTAGAATATCACCAGTTAAAATACGACACCAGGTCGCCAGATATTAATGCACGAGGATGCTATGGATGTACAAGATATACAGCCGTGTATATACACGATATACAAGATATACACCACTGGAGACGGTTGATATATAATTTGGGTCTTTTCCAAGACCAGGACTTGAACTCAGCACTACAAGCTGCCTCTGCTCACAACAATGAACCAAAATGTTAATTTCTTTGATAATCATTATTGGATTGCTGTTTCCATGTATTTTAGTTTTACCTTTAGGATTAAGCAACCTTTTGGCAGCCCCTAAACCCACACAGCATGTCTGCGATGCTATGCATTCCACTGCTTCAATATCACTGAACTAAACACATCAATGCAAGATTAGAAAATATGCAACAAACACAGACCGTACGACAGGCACCCATGCCAACCCCCTTTGCTTGTGAAGACATGTTGGGGCAAGCGAAATCGAATTGAACCAGCCAGGATCCCTGGTCTGGTGGTACGTAAAAAGCACTATCCGACTCGTGGCCGATGCCAGCACCGCCTCATAAAATACACCAATCTGACCGTGGCCGTTGCCAGCCTCGCCTGGCACCTGTGCAGGTGGCACGTAAAAAGCACCCACTACACTCACGGAGTGGTTGGCGTTAGGAAGGGCATCCAGCTGTAGAAACATTGCCAGATTAGACTGGAGCCTGGTGCAGCCTTCTGGCTTCCCAGAACCCCGGTCGAACTGTCCAACCCATGCTAGCATGGAGAACGGACGTTAAACGATGATGATGATGATGATGATGAAACACAATATTTTGTTGTGTCTCGACATTGTTAAAGAATATAGTTAAATGTAAATGTATTACATCACAGGGAAGTTAGTATTGATGGACTTTATGCAAGGAGCATTAAAGACAGGAAATAATTATGCTGTCTGCGAATAAAAAGAAAAGAACAATATTAGAAATACTAACACTAGCGCTGGTGATTGTTGTTCGTTTCCAGTGTTTCAATAAAAAGTTCTTACTTAATCAAGGTAGTGCAGAAATACTGTTGGAGTTCTAGCCTTGAATCGTCTTAGGTACCGGTGTACTTCTGTTTGGTTAGCTATAAAATGGGGTAAAAACAAAACTCAGGCTTTTTACAGATAAACATTGCTTCATTTTGTGCTAAATCCCTTTCTTTGTTTTCAGAAATTATGTTCGCCTTTCCATCGCATATGTTTTTTAAAACGTTTGACTGAGCCTCTGCAGATTCTGAGCCCACCCAGAGGTGCAGCTGCCCTGGGTAATTAATCATCGCAAATTTGGCGGCTTTGGTGAAGATGAAGGGGGAGCATGTTAGAAAATCGATAAAGACCACCATGAAAGCAAATCTTCACCAACAAAATGAAATGAATAATCAGGGCTGACAAAGTTTTCAAATTTCGTAGCGAGCGGAAAAATGTGACTGGAAATTAATTAGCATCTCAATTTTCACTCATATCTCAAAACACTAAAGCATGAAATTTCGCTTAAGAAAATCTTTGTATTTTAGGTCATTTGTACTTCAAGTTAGGACTAAAAGGAAAGGTTGCAGTCAATTTAAATGCGGAAACCTGCAAGGAATAGTTTTATTGAGTTTCCACTGATTGATTGGCAATTTTGGTAAATTTGAATCAAATTAAGATTTCTTGCACCAAAAGGATCACCCTGATAACCCTATGCCCCTGCTGTGTAGGTAGCAAATAATTCGATCGTAGGCTGAATGCAAACAAAGGTTTTTTATTAAAATTCCTTTGCGGGGGGGCAACTGACCCATTTTTCATTTTTAATCCTTCTTGAATAAAACATCCTGGGTTCTCTCGCTGGATAACTTAAATCAACAGAAAGCATAAAAGTAAAGCCCTTCATTGAATAGGCTCCAACTCTTTTATGGCACACTTAAGGAATGATAGCATATCAAGTATATTTGGTCTTTCATGAAAATCTCGTTCTCTTGTCATTCACTTGGTCTAACACGTTAATTATTCCCTGCATTTCTCAAATCAAAAAAGCGTGCACATTTAAAAGCCAAAACATATAACACTTCGCAAAACACAAAAATGCACTGAGACAGACAGACTGTCTGCAAATGCGCATGCGCATTCAACTGTCAAGGGTAAAATTATCTCCATCCAATCAAAAAACAGCTGGCAGTCTATTGGCGTATCAAGCTGTACTCATGCACCGCGTACAAATTTCTATGTTTTAGCGATTTTGAATGGATATACCCATAACTTATGGGCATAAGGGGTTGGTTTATCGATTTTTTTAATGGCTTTCTGGAGTGACTGGGTAACTGAAAAGATCTTCACGACCCCCCTCAGACAGTTTTGAAAGCCCATAGAAAATGCAAGCCTTTTACGTGAAAGACTGTGGATTTGTATAAAGGACACACAGACATTTTGCCGTTTATAGATCTAGAGATTTTCTGATTTAAGAAGGCAGCTGTGGATTTTAGTAGGAGTCAGTTAAATCAACTCCTTATACTTGATTGGTACTTTACCAACCTAGAACTGGTACAAATGAGCATTGAAGAAATAAATGGCAAATGTGATTCCACAAAAGATAGGAAGGAAGAATATATGGCAATATTACTAAATAACCATGGCATGGTTTTGTAAATGGAGGATTGAGGAAGGGAGCCATCTACATGTACCGAAGGCAAGTGATTAAATATTGTGTAATCATTCCCAGAGAATCCATGGAATCCAACAGTGAATCTGTTTTGATAAGACACAAGACAAGATTGGAAGGTAACAAACTAGCAGAACCATTGATTGGGTTTCACATTGAACGTCTGTGGTATTTAGTCAACTTTCTGCACTTGTGTTCAAATCTAGTTGAGGTTCACTTTGTTACCCAGGGTCATTAAAATACAATAGCAATCAAGTACTATATTTTATCAACTCCAAAGCAAGGCTTTTCTCTCCCTCCCCCTCACTCTATATATATATATACTTTATTTAAAAGCAGCAGAAATTCAACAAAACCTGTTACTCAGAGTTTCACGTTCCCGTTTGTCGGACAGTTTTTGTACTGTCCGACAAACGGGAACGTGAAACTCCAAGTAACAGGTTTTGTTGAATTTCTGCTGCTTTTACATAAAGCATATTACTCTACCCCTGGTATTTGAGTACTCTTTTTTCCACCTTGTTTCACATTTATGTGTTTACTCTGGTATATATATATATATATATAAATACCTTTAATTCAAAAGTCACACCTCATCAAATTGTATCACTGTTAAATGTGTTAAATTTGCTCACCTGTTGATCAGACAACCAACCACTAGTTTATTAAACCTCAGCATATTACTGGTAGTTTTTTTTTTTAAACCAATGTTGGAGAAATAAAAATCCAAATTGACCGAGAATTCAAACTGAAGAGGAATTCATACCAAAACCCTGCAGAGTGCTTAATATGGAGTCCTTATCGTTCTGCTTCCTTCCCTAACAATAAAAATACAAATTTCTTCTGACACTGACATTAACAAATGAAAGTTTTTATAATAAACATTTACCAAAATATGCCTTAAAGGCATTTTATGTCTGTCTTTACCATTTCCCACGTTGGCATGAGTTTGCTGAGCCTCACTAG
>NC_043013.1:23081430-23178930 GCF_006345805.1 Octopus sinensis
AATCTACTTTTCTCTGCTAATAAATGGAATACTTACTTATTCTTTTAAACCTTTGTCCCGTATTTGTTTTTACAACTGGATACTCTACAGATTGCTCACCATTCCAATTGCAGGAGTATCATATAAGAACACAGATGACAAAAAAAATAAAACTAAAACAATTCTCAAAGACTTTTTTGAACATAAATGAGATAAACTTAGAGGAACTGGTTACCTCTGCCGCTTCTTTGGTGTGCTGTTTGATTTGGCCAGAAGGTTGTAGAGCAACTCTGCCAGCCGGTCCTCATATTCATGAGCCCAATTCTTCATAACAGACACCGTAAACAAATCCTGCTTCTTGTATTCTCGGCACATTAATGGTCGCAACAACTCGGCAGTTGGGCTGCAAGCAACAAGTAATACGTTCCCCTTATTTTACAGTTCATAGCACAGGTACTCAAGCAAACATAACCATACATACACCCATAGGGACTCAAGTGCACCCATATACATACACCTGCAGACAAATATACTAGCTGACACGTCATCACACACATATTCAGACAAGGATAAGCAAACCATACAAGCATTTCCATCAGCAGGCATCGTATACAGACTTAAGGCCATACATAAATACATACACAAACACACACTGATGTATACAGATACATAAACACAAAGCCTGAAATAATGCTTTATAACAACATAGAAACTAAATAACAGACACACTTAAACACAGATCACCAGCATCAAGCTTATAACCATAACTATTATCACCACTACCACCACCATCATCATCATCATCCACCTGATTGTTTTCAGTAATTTTTAGATCTTTTGTGATAGTAAAAAACAATGACTATAGTAGAAGGAGACAGTGTAATATCAATAATGATGTCAATGGTGAAGGTCAAGGGAATTGGTCAAAATGTTTGTGGGTTAAGGGGCGGGGGGTGATGATTCTACTGAGAGAATTGGACTCAAAGTAATGCTAATCATGGAGATCATCATCATCATCATTGTTTAATATCAGCTTTCCATGCTGGCATGGGTTGGACAGTTTAACTGAGGTCTGGCAAGCCAAGAGGCTGCACCAGGCTCCAATCTGAATAAGAAATCTCTCAGCTTGACTTACCATTCCTGTTTCAGCAAAATCATGATACTGGCAAGTGCTTCTGAATGAGCTGTACAAAGAAACAAACATCATACATACATTATATACTATTATTATTATCATTATTATTATTATCATCATCATTATTATCATTATCATTATTATTATTATTATTATTGTATTCAGCAGAAGCCACAAAGTGAGTCGAGGGCTGAGAGTTTTGTGCCTTGCTGCTTATTAAAGGTTTTGGTAAGTACCAATGCACAAAATCTTCGGTCCTTGAGTTCCTTTGGAACTGCTCCCAATACGTGAACAACTTCTAGAAACAAGTGGGTCTTGCTTTCCAATCTTCCAATTCACAAGTTTAAATCTTTCAAGAATTTTTTGCGACAAAAAAAAAAAGAAATAAAACTATTTTTTAATGATTTTTTTGAAATTTGCCCTTAACTCATTGTCTGCTTCCCAAAAATAATGAGGAACAGAGAAGAGAATCAGGGAAAAAAAAAACCCACATGTGAGTCATTCACATGTGGGATCTCTAATTATGAGAGGTAATTGTTGTCTTTAATGGCAGGAGAGTGCTTATTGGCGGGGGGAGGGGGTGCACGTGTATGTGTGAGTATGCATGCGTATATAGTGTGCACATGTATATTTGCATGTGTGTGTGTGTCCATGTATGTTTATGTGTGTATGTATAGGAGTTACAGACAGTGTGTTTGTGTGTGGGAGAATATTTGGTAGGTGAGAAAGGAGGGTCTGTAAGTGTGTGTGTGTGTGTGTGTGTGCATGCATTTTTGAATTTCCCAATTAACAAGTCACACTTACTGCAAAATTCCAGCTTTGGCAATACCGGCATGATATGTTCCACGGGTATACTATGAGCTGTGATTAGCTGCCACAGGAAATATTGTTCAATGGTTTCCCATTCCAAACTGGCATCTGGTGGATGAGAAATGGATGGAGAGGTAAAATAAAAAAATTAGCCACAAAACAACAGAAATATGTTCTGAACTGAGCAGACAACATTGTCTGAGAACAAGAATCAAAAAGAGCATCAGGTATAAAGTAAATGTGGATCTCAGAAACTAGTGCCCCTTATTGACCCCCATCCACTCGGAAGATCTCTTCAAAGGCATTACCGAACACTCATAAATTACATACTGCTCCTACTGCTTACAACAGTAAGATGTACCAGTTCATAGATGGACTTAGCCAACAAGAGACATGCAGAATCCCATACTCTGTCAAGTCAAAGACAGACAATTCAGCATTTGTTTTTCTTGTGGTGAATCTCTAAACCAAATTAACCAAAAGGAATTTATCTTTTCTCCAAACAATGACAGTAGAAAGAATTGAACTCAGTTACTGCAGGCTGGTGGAAATCTACTTTCCTTCAATAACCTGAGCTGCAGGAGTTCTTCTCTTCCTTACTTAAACCGTATATTCGCTGAGCAGTCTTGGCATAAGCGCCACCATCAACATTATTACTTTTGACATAGGGTAACAACATTACACAAGACATGACATCTCTTTACAATCTGATGGACACCGTCATTGAGACATAAATTACATACTGCTCCTACTGCTTACAACAGTAAGATGTACCAGTTCATAGATGGACTTAGCCAACAAGAGACATGCAGAATCCCATACTCTGTCAAGTCAAAGACAGACAATTCAGCATTTGTTTTTCTTGTGGTGAATCTCTAAACCAAATTAACCAAAAGGAATTTATCTTTTCTCCAACCAATGACAGTAGAAAGAATTGAACTCAGTTACTGCAGGCTGGTGGAAATCTACTTTCCTTCAATAACCTGAGCTGCAGGAGTTCTTCTCTTCCTTACTTAAACCGTATATTCGCTGAGCAGTCTTGGCATAAGCGCCACCATCAACATTATTACTTTTGACATAGGGTAACAACATTACACAAGACATGACATCTCTTTACAATCTGATGGACACCGTCATTGAGAGTTGAGTATCTTAACCAAGGACATGGAAGGTGAACCAACAAAGCTTTCATTGATTGGCTGACACCTGACAAACAAATGAATATTCTCAATGAAATCGGGTAACAAAAAGAAAAGAAAAAAATGAGAAAATAAACCAAACAACAAAAGAAAACAAAGAAGAGTAAAGAAAAACGAACGAAAATGATAATAAAATAAGAAAAACAAAAAGGGAAAGTAAAGAACTTACTGAGGACGTAGAGGAAGGAATCTTTGCGGAACATAATCAAGTGACCTTGGAGAATTTGACAAATGAGATCCTGCAACTGGAAATGATAAAGAATAATAAATAGGAGAGGATTATTGTTAATTGATATGGATACTAGTGTATTACTGGTACTTCATACAGTGACTGTAGATGAGATGAAGAATGGCAGAGACAACGCCTCGGCAACAAAAACATAACAACAATACAGTCTGTTGTAGTACAATCGAAGACTAACAACAGTACAGCCAGGTGTATGTGACATCGTGTATACACGATGTACGAGAACAATTAAAGTAAGTATATCTACGTGTATACCTATTTCTTTACTACCCACAAGGGGCTAAACACAGAGGGGACAAACAAACGGATTAAGTCGATTACATCGACCCCAGTGCGTAACTGGTACTTAATTTATCGACCCCGAAAGGATGAAAGGCAAAGTCGACCTCGGCGGAATTTGAACTCAGAATGTAACGGCAGACGAAATATGGCTACGCATTTCGCCCGGTGTGCTAACGTTTCTGCCAGCTCGCCGCCTTTTTTTATATCTACGTGTATACCATACTAGTGATAGACTAATAACAACAGCAAGGATTACAACTAATATGAGAAGGTGAAGAGAGAAAGTGAACTCACCTGAACAGCATCTATACAAGAAACTATCATCTGCAGCAGTTCTGTATTACCAATGACAATGTTTGGGAACTGAGAAGGAATCAAAGAAGAAGCATTAGATGAAAATCCAAACAACTGCTTCTCTCAAACTTAAAACAAGAGATTCAATGATTATTAAACTGGCCCTAGTATTTTACAGGAACTTTAGTGACTCTGAAAGTTGTCCTTGATAAAAATTTGAAGTTAAACTGTAAAGAACTGAAACAAACAGGAGATATTTTGTTTGCCATGCAAAGAATTTGGCTAAACAATCACCATTTTACCATTTTTAAATCCCACAACAAGAGATATTCAGCAACAGTACTTTGATTGTTTGCCAACATAACATGGCAGTCCTAGTTTAGGACGAATGTTGCTGTAATTTAGCCCCAGGAGACATTGTCTCCAGCTGGCTATACGACACGATCTGTGTCTTTATATTTTCGAACAAGAGAATCTATATTGTTTTGAACTGAGTGGGGGTGCTAGATTCCCTTGTTCGAGAATATAAGGACACAGATCATGTCGTGTAGCAAATTGGAGACAATGTCTCCTGAGGCTAAATTACAGCAACATTCATCCTAAACCAGGACTGCCGTGTTATGTTGGCAAATAATCTTTACTCCAAACCACCGTTTTGTTCTTTATAATAATAATAGTTTCAAATTTTGGCACATGGCTAGCAATTTCAAGGGAAGAGGTAAGTCAATTATATCAACCCCAGTGCACAACTGGTACTTCTTTTATTAACCCTGAAAGAATGAAAAACAATGTTGATCTCAGCAGAATTTGAACTCAGAACGTCAAGAAAATGAAATGCTACTCAGTATTTGGCCCAGCATGCTAACAATTCTGCCAGCTCAGTGCCTTGTTATCTATAACAATAATACATTAAGAATTGGATGCAATCAGCTGAGTCAGTCCTGGAAGATTGATGACAATTTCTTTATCAAACCAAGACGAGCAAAAGACCAAAGTTGGTTTTAATGAAATTTGAATTCAGAATACATCATAACCATAATACCGTACATGAAGTGTTTAGTATGGCCGTGACATTTCTACCGACTACAGACATAGGCTGGAGCCAAATCAGTGATTGCAGTTCCCTATGCCACTTGTTTCTGCTCTCTTAGAATAACTCACACACACCATTACAACGTCACAGTCAAATGCTATTTGCTTATCACCGAAGTACAATGCCACCAACTGCCCTCCCCCTCATTAAATGACATCCTATGCAAGTACCTGCTTGATTTACTTTCCACTTTTTAGCTAACCTGAGTCCCACAATGAAGACAGGACCGTGCCCAGTGGCCATTCAAGCTTCCTTTCAGTGAGATTATAATGATTGTTGTCAGTGTGATTGATGCTCGGTTTGAAATGTTGCAGTTTAATGGTTGATGCAAACAAAAACAAGAGCAGGAAGAGTTTCAGGGGCCTGTCATAGCACAGAAGGATCAACGCTTTAGTACAGAAACAAACACGTACAAGAGATGTAGCAAGGGAGTTCAGCTGGGGATGGCATAGGGTTTATCGAGTTCTGAAGACCCATATCAACGTGTAGTGCCATGGACAGGAAGTTCAGAAAGAAAACCCGTGAAAAAATAAACATGAAACCAACTTACATGTGTATAAATGTCCGGTAACAGATATGTAAATAACCTCACATCGTCTTCTTGACAGATCTAAACAAAAGGAGAAAAAAATTGATGTAATTGGGTGGGGGGCTGGTTTCTTTTTGGGTTTTTTTTTTTTTTTTTTTTTTTTTTTTCAATTTCAAAAACAACTGAATAACAGAAAAAAATAAAACTTAGTCTCAACCGGTAAATCTTGTCCCCCAAAACTGTGTCTGCTTTCCTTCTTCCATCCTACAAAGCATTATCATCTGCAATTAGCCTCACCAGTTTCTCTATAACTTGCAGATGTCATGGGATTGGAACCAGGAACATAGCAACAGAACATACCGTCAAGGCTTTTAGTGATTTTTGCAGAATAACAATCAGAATGGTGACACTTCCATTGCAGACTTGGCTCTTGGGTACCTTCAGCAGAACCATTCTATCGTAAGAATCCAGTTTGCCTGCCTTCCTTTCTTCTGCCAGTTTTGGAAGATCTACAGAAATGGTGTGTGCAGCCCTTACTCTTCTAAAAAAAATTTCTACAAGTATCTCTTGATTCTTTCCTATCTACTCCTACAAACACTTTAGTGTTTGTTTAAACTAACCATATTTGGCCCAAATATTCTACATGGTCAAACTGACCAAATGCAGCCTCACAAACTTACCTGACAATGTCATTCTAAAAATAAACAATCACATCATCAAAATCTCAAAACTACAAGATTATGCAAAACTAATTCAAAACATTGCGAATACCTAAGTTTTCCTTTTGTCAAGGTAATCTGATTGCAAATGATTTGAATATTAGTTTGCATCTAAAAAAAAAAAGCCACTGGTTGCTGACAACTTTTTAAAATATTTAATAGAATCCAACTTGCATCAACCTAATGAAATAAGCATGATGTTTGATGCCGTCCTTGAGCAAGGAATTGAGGCAATTTTACTCAAGCAGATCTGTGGTGCTGGTGATGCTGGTCACACTAATACAACCAGATGCTACTCGCTTTTGACCTTTCTTAATTGGTTAGATGTACACATATGGTGCAAACAGAGGATCTGGAGGGAAATTGTTATTGCCTAGTCAAACTACATGATTTCTGATGATATATCATCATCATCATCATCATCATCATCGTTTAGCGTCCGTTTTCCATGCTAGCATGGGTTGGATGGTTCAACTGGGGTCTGTGAAGCCGGAAAGCTTCATCAGGCCTAATCAGATCTGGCAGTGTTTCTACGGCTGGATGCCCTTCCTAACGCCAACCACTCCGTGAGTGCAGTGGGTGCTTTTTACGTGCCACCCACACAGGTGCCAGACAGAGCTGGCAAACGGCCACGAATGGATGGTGCTTTTTATGTGCCACCAGCACAGGGGACAGGCAAGGCTGGCAACGGACACGAACGGATGGTGCTTTTTACGTGCCACCGGCACAAGGCCAGTCGGGGCGGCGCTGGCAACGGTCATATAATTAAATAATTTACAAAAATAGATTAATTGGTTACCATTATGGAGTGGAGAAGAATAGCAATGTAAAAAATATACACTAAACAATTATTTAGAAATTCAGAATAATAATTTCAGTTAAAAACTGACAAAAAAAAAACAAAAAAAAAAAGCTAAGTAATATTTACCCGTAAATCATTCATTAGGCAGGATTCCAAATCTTTTCCATCTAAACTCTTACAGAAATCACGATAACTGGACATTTTGTCATCATTGACTTTACTGAAAATATAAAAAAATTAAAGCAAAATGTAATGACTACCATTATTTAACTTTGCCCCTTTGGTACGTGTGGCTGTCCTGTCTGAACTAAACCAATCAATGCCTTCTCGGTCTCATTCAGACTGCAATTTATTAACATCTCTCTCTCTCTCTCTCTCTCTCTCTCTCTCTCTCTCTCTCTCTCTCTCATTCCATTTATCTATTCTTCCAACCACATTCAAAATAAATCACTCAACTCCAACTTTAGTAACCATCATCTATTTGCAAACACAAGTGGAATGATTAAATGGGTAGTAATTTGTAGGTTCCGAGTTCAAATCCACTGCAGGTGTATTGTAGTATATATGGGCAGTATACTTAATTCTACATGCCTCAGTCTATCTTTATAAAATTTCACCTGGATAAATCCGTACTCCACCCAAGGGAAAATTTCTCTCTCACAAACTGAATGCTGTGAAACGAAAGCTAAACACTGGCACAGTAAAGCCCTCCAGAGATAAGAAGACAGGCGTTTCTCACACAATATCTCTGCATGACACCTATTGTATAGTAAGAGTAGTGAGTCACTGGGTGAGTAGTGAGTATTTCTACCACCAGAAACACTACATAACACCAGTGCAAGTAACAGAAGCCAACATCCAAATAATAAAGTCAGTTACATCTCAGTATTTTAATAACTGGTCACATAATTAAAATGTGTTGCAATATACAAGACTACTACTATCAAAGTCATTGCTTAGTAAGCTCTGGCCTAGAAACACTGTGTCACTAAGTTGTTCACCAAGCTGAAGATGGAGATCACACTAAAAAGACAAGCTAAGATCCAAATTTAAGAAGCAAAAATTACTATGCCGCACCATTTTAACCTTGCCAAAAAAAAATACTTAAAATGATATTAAAAAAGATATATTGTATCAATATGCAAAGACTATTTGCCTCAATGACTTAATTTGTAAAACTGAAAAAAAAAACTAATACCAAGGTTAAGTTTACAGTGTGTAAATGGTTAAGTTGTTACCAGATAAACCAGTTGAGAGGTTAACAGCTCACATACTGCCACCTGCATATCATTGCATCACTGGCCAAGACTATTAAATCTTAAATGGCCCAGTCCACCAAGCTGTAAAAAGGCACATCACAATATGCAAAAGAAGTATTGAAAAATTGACAAGAGTTTTGCTAAGCTGAGTTCAACTTGTGCTACAAGTGTAGCTTAGAGAAGGACAGGAGTTGTTGGTTCCAGATAGAAAAACATTTCTTGAAAAACCAAAAATGAAAGTGAAAGAATTATTAGATCCTTACAAAAATAAAAGTAAATAGAAGTCAGGAAAAAAAAAAAACAACAGACAACAAAAACATTAGCGTTCATAAAGCTAAATTCTTCATCCTTACCTTACTTTTAGGAAATAGAGCATGTGATAACCTATATGGGGCTGTTTCTGGTACATTTCATCCATCAGGAACAATAATGGCTGTCGAATAGGATCCTCTTCAGCAGTAGAACAGAAGTTTCTGGAAGGAAACAAAATACAATGCATGAGACAACATAACAGAATTGAGAGACAATTGAAAGAAAAACAAAAGCAAGAATTTAAGACATTGTGACGGATCGTTTGAGATGATGGGGAAGTGAATCACTAATTCCCTTTTGATTTCTACTTGACAGTCATTCAGTTCTATATTTAAGAGATGAGGAATTATGTACATTATTTACATTATTTACATTTGACGGATATTTGTCATCTCGTTTGTTGTTAGAACAACGTTTCGGCTGATATACCCTCCAACCTTCATCACCGGAAAATACAAAAACTAAAAGAAGCAGCACATATGCTAGGACACAACAACCTCCTAAGCAGACCAAGTGCAGATATGAGCAGCATATGGGAACCGGTATTAAGGAAGGATAGGCGAATATTAGATTTATAAGCCCTAAAATTCACTCCATAATTGCTCGCGGACATATGGCATAGTGGTTAAGAGTGCGGGCTACTAACCCCAAGATTCCAAGTTTGATTCCAAGCAGTGACCTGAGCAATAGCAATAATAATATTGAAAAAGGCCTTAGGAACGAGAACTCAGGTTCAAAATTTCCCCAGACACCTGAAGAAGGCTGGAGGGTGTATCAGCTGAAACGTCGTGTTAATAACAAACAAGATGAGGACAAATATCCGTCAAATGTAAATAATGTAAATAATTTACATTCGTTATTATACCCATGGCTGTACCTGTGGGATTTGAACAAATTATTTTCAGATATTTATCTTTAATTATCACTAAACACTCAACTGTGAAGTAGGAACAGAACCTGCTTTCTGTTCAGTCAAACTGGAGTTGGCAGAGTTAGCACATAAAAACTTAATTCTGTTATAGGATTGTAGGACTAACATCACTTCAGTATCGTTGACCAATTTATAGCTTTGAGGTTGGGCAGCAGATCTCATCTGGCATCCCTGGTTAACATCACCAACTGGTTCTTGCAGGCTTTAAACGGAATTATCATTTTGCTGTAAATATTCAGACTTGGTCTCCATGGTAACAACAACTCAGTATCTTCGTGCAATACTTCCCCCCACATAAAAACCCACGAGTTAGACTTTCTTCTTACGTTTTCCATCAACAATTTCAAAGGTCCTATAAAGATCCCAAAAGCTGACCTTTCTCCCCAGACTAAAACATAAAAGTTAACAAAAACTATAAATAAAAAAAAAAGAAATAATAATTCCTAAATAAAGAGACAAGGAACATTTTTGGGTGAAAGTAAAATTTTCAAAGCCAGCAACTCACCTGGATTTCAAGTGGGTTACAAAGTAAGTATTAAAAGCAAACCAGTATTTACCTACCTAAATATCACAAATAGTGGTGTTCCTATAGAATCTTCAATGGACCTGAATAAGAAATGAATAAGTCACAGTAATAATAATAATTCATAAAAGTGATACAGAGCCTATAACATGGTATAGTTGAGGGGATCAAGTCCACCACATGACTGGTTTATTTTGCTGACCCTTGAAGGGTGAAAGGGAAAAAGAAGACAGGTAAATGAAACAAGGAGCTTGACTGATTCTGCCATCAACTACTGTAATGATAACCCTTTCTACTAAAGGCACAAGGCCTGAAATTTGGGGGAGGGGCCCAGTTGATTACATCGGCCCCAGTATTCAACTGGTACTTAATTTATCGACCCCGAAAGGATGAAGGCAAAGTCGACCTTGGCGGAATTTGAACTCAGACCGTATCGAAAGGTGAAATACTGCTAAGCATTTCGTCCAGTTCACCACCTTAATAATATCATCATCATCATCATCATCGTTTAACATCTGCTTTCCATGCTGACATGGGCTGGACAGTCTGACTGAGGACTGGCAAACCAGAAGGCTGCACCAGTTTCCAATCTGACCCGGAAAAGTTTCTACAGCTGGATGCCCTTCCTAATGCCAACCACTCTGAGAGTATAGTGGGTGCTTTTACGTGCCACCAACACATGTGCCAGTAAGGCAACGCCGGCAATGATCACGCTCGAATGGTGCTTTTTTACGTGCCACCAGCACAGGAGCCAGTCAGTGGCCCTGGCAATGATCATGCTCGGATGTGTTTTTAACATTCCACTGGCACGAATGCCAATCAGGTGGTACTGTCATCGGCCACGTCAGCAATTTTGATTTCACTTGCCTCAACAGGTCTTCGCAAGCAAATTTTATTGTCCAAATGAATGAAGGTTACTCATAAGTGGACTGGTTATACACCACTGGCATAGGCCACAGGTTATGGTCTCACTTGGCTTTCCGGGTCTTCTCAAGCACAACTTATCTCCAAAGGTCTCAGACATTAGTCATTGTCTATAATAATAATCATGTCTACTAGATGCACAAAGCACTGAATTTCAGGGAAGGGGGTCTTGTTGATTTCATTGATCCCAGTACTTGATTGCTATTTATTTTATCGACCACGAAAGGATGAAAGGTAAAGTCAGCCTGAGTGGAATTTGAACTCAAAATGCGAAGACAGACAAAATGCTGCAGAATTTTGTCCAGTCTGCTTGTTTCTGCTAGTTCACTGCCTCACAGTAGTAGTAGTAGTAGTAGTATTTATTTCATCAACCCTGAGAGGATGAAAGGCAAGGTTCACTTCAGCAGAATTTGAACTCAGAACGTAGAGGTATATGAAAAGTCATTTTACCTGGTGTGCTAATGATTCTGTCAACTCACTACCTTAATAATAACAATAATAATAACCCTTTCTACTCTAGGCACAAAGCCAGAAATTTGATGGAGGTTGCCAGTTGATTACGTTGACCCCAGTAGTCAACTGGTATTTTTTTTATCAACCTTGAAAGTCAACTTCAGCAGAATTTGAACTCAGGATGCAAACAGACAAAATGCTGCAAAGCATTTTGCCCAGCGGGCTAACAATTCTGCTGCCCACCACCTTAAGGTCTTAACTAAATATTGGCTACAAATTTTGGCACAAGGCCAGCAATTTTATTGGGGAGGGGGAGTCAATTACATCAACCCCCAGTACTCGACTGGTACTTATTTTATCTATCACAAAAGGATGAATGGCAAAGTCAACCTCAACGGACGAAATGCCAATAAGCATTTTGCCCAGTGTAGTATCAATTCTGAAAGCTCGCCGCCTTAAGGTTTTTAACCAAATATTGCAAGACATTTTGTCTGCTGCTCACAAAGATTCTGCTAATCTAGCAATTATAATGCTAGCATAAAGAAATTGTTAAAACTTTAACCAATTCCTGAACAAAGAAAATTCATTTTATATTGTCATATTCAATAAGGTTTTCTTTTTAAAATTATAAAGGGCATGGGGCTTGCGCCCTCACTCTGAAACCAGTTTTGGAGCAAATAAATTAATTAGAGTTGGTGGCCAGCTATGAGACTCAAACTCACATCCCCATGATTACACTTCGCGGTGCTCTGACCTTTAACCCTTTAGTGTTCAGATTATTCTATCAAACATAATGCTTATTGGTTCACATTGATTTGAATTAATCATGCATTATCTCATATCTTCAAGATCTTGATGGTGTAATTACTTAATGTAGAATAACATTGTAGGGTAGGTGTGAGAGCCTGGATCTGGTCAGTTTGAACATAAAACAGATTAGCTATTTTGGCCGGATATGGCCGGTTTAAATACTAAAGGGTTAAGCCCTCACCACAAATTCTTCTGCAAATTTAAGATATATAGAAATCTCGCTTTATGAGGCGCTATCATACATTAAATTCAGATTACGATGAATGCAAACAAACAAAGTTTGCTTCTGAAGCATGAGATGTCTTCAAAAATTCTGCAAAATATTCTATTCAGGTTATATTATTAGCATTATCCTGCATTTGAGAATTTTTAAAAAATCATTCAACTTTTAAGACATCTCAACGCTTCTAAAGCACACTTCGTTTGTTCGTTTACTTTCATCATAATTTGAATTTAAATTAATTAAAGTTTCTAGAATAGAAGTAATTTGTTACTTACTCTTCATCTACTTCCTGTGGAAATAAATTACTCATAAATAAATGGCCAAGGATTTGACACAAACATATAGCAAGTGTAGATGCCATGTCTTGGTCAAAATCTTCCTGAAAAAGGAAAAAATAAAAATAAATCAGTAAATAAGGGGATACATGTGTGTGTGTGTGTGTGTGTGTGTGTGTGTGTGTGTGTGTCTATATTATCCTTATCATCAATTAGTGATCCTTCAGTTGCTACACTTACATATATTCTCTTAGAGTTAAAAACCCCAAATTATTTTAGAATGTAATTCAAAGCTGAGGGAAAACTGTCTACTCAACCACAGATGTTTGAATACAGCAATTGTCTACAGAATTAAAAAAGGACATCTTAATCCAATTATATCTTCTTATACAGAATCAAACTTAACAAGTTCCATAAAGAGTAAAACATTACTTACATCTCGGAGAATATGTTGTACCAATTTGTCAATGATTTCACATTGGACTTCCTGATCACTGTAAAAGATAAACACAGGCACTGCAATATGTGGGAGGTTAAGAAACAAAAAAAAAGCATAAAACTGCATCACAAAAGGGGTCTAGGGGAAAAATCGTTTTCGACACTCTCCTCCCTCCCTGTCTATGTATGGTTCAGACAAATCTGAAAATTCATTCCTGATCGCTCTTAATATTATCATCATTGTTGTCATCAACTTTGTATCTGCTTTTTCTAACCAAGCATAGGTTTAACAGGTATGCAAATATACAGTTCCCTACGCATCTCACTTCTTATGCCCCTTTTATCATAGGAGAGATCTCACACTGTATAGCCCCGTGGCTCCTATAGACCCTTGGGACTCCAGTAAATCTTCCAAAAATTAACTGCCACCTCTGTCTCATATATATCCTCCAGCATCTAATGCAGGGTTAGGGGTTCTTAATGCAGGGTTCTTAACTGGGGTCCATGTAACCCGGGGGGGGGGGGAGCATATAAGATTTTTTTGTTAAAAATTATGTAAAACAAACTGGTTATACTTGTAGAATACACAAAATATTTTAACAAATTTATTTACACAATTGCTTGTAATATTCAATTCTAAAAGTATAAAGGGATTTTTTTACACATTGAATGGCTCTGAGGGTCCAGCAGAGTATAAAAGGAATCAAAGGGGCCCATGGGTGAAAAAGGGGTTGAGAAGCACCGAGTTAGAGGATAACCATACTACCACCACTACTCCCAACACTATAACCAATTGCTTCAATGGTATGACTCCTGAATGGTTTGTTTTGATACTAGCACAAAAGAGAAAAAGTCTTCAAGGCTCTGGGCCTATCATCATCATCATCATCAGTTAACGTCCACCTTTCTATGCCTGCATGGGTCAGACAGAATTTATGGAGGCAGAGTTTCTACGGTCAGATACCCTTCCTGTTGCCAAACCGTACTTGTTTCCAAGGCCAGACATGTTTACATCACAGACTGGAAATTAAGGACACCACTTGGGACAGTGATGCTCGTCTGGTCTGAAGCGATCACCTGATGTCAAAACCAGGCAATATTCACACACACACACTTATATGAGAGGCTTTTTTCAGTTTCAGTCAACCAAATCCACTCACAAGGCTTTGGTCAATGTGGGGCTGTAATAGAAAACATTTGTGATGCCACACAGTAGAACTGAACCCAGAACCATGTGGTTGGGCAGCAAACAGCTTAACCACACAGCCATGCACCCCACGGCCCTCATGCCTGTGCATATATACTGAAACTCAAGGCTCTGAAACTTGCAGCTTCATATATAAGTATGTCCACAATTATAAAAAACTGAAGAAGTGTTTGTAAAATTTAAACCACTCAATGGTAGGCTTTTAGGTTTTTGATTTATTTTTTAATTCAATTTTTTAATGCTTTTTACATTCCTTTTCAATAATGAGGCAAAAAACATGCAGAATTGTGTATTTTACCCAGGGGAACAACCAACAAAACTATTCATTTTGATATCTTTCTTTTTGTGTTACTCTGACCATCTCTGAAGAGGTTCAATTTTTGGAAGAAAAAAAAAAAGAGAGACAGACAGACAGAGATGACTAAAATGAAGTTGACCGAGATGCTAAGCGGTCGCACAACAACAAGTCACACAAACAGCAACTTTTAGTAAGAAGCTACATACGTTTCATTCTGCAGCTCAATAGTCAACTGTCGCAGTTCATGCTGAAGAAGTTGGATGTGTTCAGTGATATCAATTGGCTGGAATCGGGGGCCGTTTCTGAAAGGCTTTATCTTGGTGTCACCAACCAGCTTCCCTAAATTTAAAACAAAATACAAAACACAAAATCAATAAGACTACCCAGGAGTTACTAAAGAAATTCAAAATGACCGACAAGACTATAAAGACAAACTTAATACAGATGCAGTGAAACAGAACTACACTCATTAAACATTGCATGACTTTCGCAGATGATAATTAAAGAAAAGAACTGACCTAATGGAATGTCATCTTCATCATCACTAAACACTCCATCAGACAAGCTGCTCATCTCCACAATATGGTTCCCAGATTCACCAACATCAGCAGTGAGGTCTTTATTCACAGAAGCTTCTTCTTTGACAACTAAACAGAAATGATATTTGAAGTGATGATGGTGGTGGTGGTGGTGGTAAAAACAATAATAATAATAATAATGATAATAATAATCCTCTCTACAAAATGAACAAGGCCTGAAATTTGGGGAGAGAGGAACTAATCGATTACATTGACCCCAAAAGGATGAAAGGTAAAGTCTACCTCGGCAGGATTTGAACTTAGAACGTAGCAACAGGTGAAATACTGGTAAGTGTTTCGCCCAGAATGCTAACGATTCTGCCAGTTCGCCACCTTAAAAAATAATAATAATAATGCCTTCTAATTTTGGACACAACTACAAATTTATAGGGGAGAGGTGTAATCAAAATAACAGACCTTCAATGGTTTAGTAGCATATATTTTCTCAGTTTTTGTAGGATTTGAACTCACAATATAAAGTGACATCACTACATACAACAAAACAACATTTGCCCACACTTTACTCTTAACCTTTACTCCATAATCTTTTTCATTTTTTCTGTGTAGATCATTTTAAAGTGAAGCATCTTAAACTGAGACACTAAGTGTAGATGATGCTAACAACAACTGCTGACCTCATATCTGGTCCTAGAGTATCCCCATCAACTCCGTTATCTATAAACTTAATAATAATAAAAATCAAACACACAAAAGAGTAGAAATTTGTGGGGAAGGAAGAGTGGGTCAACAGCAGTCCCCATTTCTGCCCTCAGAGCAAGGGGACGGCAGAAGTAGCAGTACACCACTAATGCTTATTTTATTAAACCTCTGTAATCAGTTACTGAGAGTACATCCATAGTTAAGGTTGTTGAGTTTAACTCCATAGAAAAGTTGTTCACCATTTTTATAAAGGATAAAATGCTGTTTGCTATAAATCTGTAACAGGGTCAGAAAATAACTATTTGTAAATCTCACAACAAGAGATATTCAGCAACAGTACTTTGGGGTAAAGATTGTTTGCCAACATAACATGGCAGTCCTGGTTTAGGACGAATGTTTCTGTAATTTAGCCCCAGGAGACATCGTCTCCAGCTGGCTGTATGACACGATCTCTGTCCTTATATTCTCAAACAAGGGAATCTAGCACCCCCACTCAGCTCAAGACAATATAGAAGCCCTTGTTCAAAAATATAAGACACAGATTGCGTCATATAGCCAGCTGGAGACAATGTCTCCTGGGGCTAAATTACAGCAACATTCATCCTAAACCAGGAGTGCCACGTTATGTTGGCAAAAATTTTTACTGTAATAGAGTTGTTCACTGTTTCTCTGTAACAGAGTTGTTCACTGTTACTCTGTAACAAAGCCATTCACTGTATTTACTAACAGTATCGTTCACTGCATCTCTATAACAAGACCTTTCACTGTATCTCTGTAACAGAGCAGTTCATAGTATCTGTGTAACAGGGCCGTCCACTGGGTTTCTATAACTTGGTTGAAAACAAAAAAATGAATTAATAAACTAATGTAGACTTACTATCTGGAGAACAAAATTCAATGAAATTCTCTCTAATTAAAGCCCGGAGTTCTTTATCCAATTTGGGATTATCAAATAAAGGAGATAAAGACCTGAAAAGAAGAAAAAGACAAAACATTAACAATTTATAAAAGAATTAAACACCTTGCTTAGGCATAACAGCCCTGCTCACCATTATTGTCAAAGTGAAAACAGAGGAGGACTACTTACTGGAGAACCCGTTTCTCAAGAATTGATCGCAAAGAAGTGTAGATTCCTTGTCGTACTTGTACTGAGAGAGAAGGACAAAAATTGGGCATCACCTGCAACACACAGAAAAAAACAATGACAGCCTATATGTCCTCAACTCATTATTATTAAACAAAAGGAGTACCAGTGAAGTACTGGAGTCAATATAATCGATTAGCCCCCGCCCCCCTCCCCCAACATTTCTGGCCTTGCGCCTAGAGTAGAAAGGATTATTATTATTATTATTTTTAAGGTGGCAAAATTGCAGAATCGTTAGCAACATTTCATTTGTCATTATGTTCTGAGTTCAAATTCCACTTTGCCTTTCATCCTTTCAGGGGTCAATAAAAGAAGTACCAGTGAAACACTGGGGTTCAATGTAATCAACTAGACCCCTCCCCACAAAATTTCAGGCCCTTGTACCTTTAGTAGAAAGGATTATTATTATTATTATTATTATTATTATTATTATTATTACTACTACTACCACTACTACTACAATAAGAGTGAAATGTTAGAAATGGCGCAGCATCCAACAAGATGCCATGTGATAGAGCAGACCCAGCAAAATATGATGCAGGGAGTGAGATAGAAGAAACTTTAGTTATGTGCTTCCATGTTCCAGGTTTAAACCCTGCCATTTGTTTTGTCAGTCATCTTTCAGCATTCATCAAATAAATGTCAATCACGCATTTGGGATCAATTGAAGTCTATACCAAAATTGAAAAATCTCGGTTGATTTCTTCTTTACAGGATAGAATGGGAGAAGGGATTCTTGCCCAGAGAGCAGATAAGAGAATGGTAGCAAAAGTGGAAATAAACCATCTTGGAACCAGACAAGGGATGCCATTCAGCAAGGAATAGCAACCAATAGTCATCAAGCTTAAGGCTACGGGTGTCGCCATGACAAGCAGCATGGGGAATGTGCCATCTGATCAATAGAGATATATCTGCTGACCAAAGGCAATGTTCACATCAATACTGGACAGCCAAATCTTTCAAATCATAGTCAAGGTCATCCTAAAGTGTTTTACTGCAAACATTTATAGTCTCACTGACCATCAATGTTAGTGACCATTTTTAACCAAGCAAGCACAACCAGGTGATCATTTTTATTTTTTTTGTTTTTTTATTGGCAAATGACAAGTTTTTATTTGGGATCCAATCACTCCTCTGTATT
The DNA here is from genome assembly GCF_006345805.1 of Octopus sinensis. Classification (NCBI taxonomy): domain Eukaryota; kingdom Metazoa; phylum Mollusca; class Cephalopoda; order Octopoda; family Octopodidae; genus Octopus; species Octopus sinensis. Next base: position 23,099,696 of record NC_043013.1, read on the forward strand.
GCTGCCTTTTATTTTAATAACCAAACTAAACTCAGAAAGCAAAGCCAACTGTGGCAATATTTTAACTCAGATTCTAGTTATGTCTCTACACTTTGTCTTCTATCTTCCTCTATTGGAAGTGGAAACAAACAAACAAACAAACAAACAAATAAATAAATAGCTATGATGGAGTTGATTCAATCACTTATATATAACCTTTACTCTTGACAAAAAAAGATTCTGTCCTCCTCTACCATCAAAGAGAGAAAGAAAAAGAATTACCCGACACATAAAATCTAAAAGAGTTGCTGTGATAACAGGGTGTGGCCGCATGGAATGGTACATGACAAGAATTGCTGGCTCTGAAATACAAGAACATGAAGTAGGTAAGTGAAAACATATGCACAAGGCATACACAGACAGATTGTTGTACACAGAGAGAGAGAGAGAGAGAGAGACAGACAGGCAGACAGACATGTCTTTTGACAAAAGACAAGGCTGTGTATATTCAGAAATAGAGTGTTGTGATTTTCATACTAGCAATGTGTGTGTGTGTGTGTGTGTGTGTGTGTGTGTGTGTGTGTGTGTGTGTGTGTGTGTGTGTGTGTGGTGTGTGGTGTGTGTGTGTGTGTGGTGTGTGTGTGTGTGTGTGTGAAGTGACCAGAAACCAAAACAAGCTTGTGGTCTTTGTTCACTTGAAGCATTCCACACACACACACACACACACACACCAGCACGCATCTACTTTCCATGTTTGCAGGAATGAGATTTTCAGTTTTGCTTTTTTTTTTTTTACAAAACTAATTTTTACATTTCAATGCTTTTCCTACAATCAACCACAAACTGGAACAAGTCTTGCACAGAAGAAGTACAAGGCAAAGATTTAAACATAAATCAATGGGTTTTTTTTTTTGTGGGGGGGGTTCCTTCATTATCTATTTTCATTTCTTGGTTTAGTGTGGAGGAATGGGCCGTACCAGCAGCCTTTAGAGGCCTGCCCAAGTCATTGAAATTAACTTGAGTCGTTAACACCACATCATTATACTTCAAAGCTACTTTGTGTGTGTTGTGTGTGTGTGTGTGTTTGTTTTAATTCAAAGGTAAGATGATTAGATATATCAGAAAAACAAGAGTAATTTATAGAGCATGGCTAAAAATAGTTTTTCAAATGAAAATTAATATATTACCTGAAGAAAAACTAGAAATTGAGAAAGAATAACAGTGGACACTCTCATTCAATACACACACATGTATGCCTGTGTGCATATATCTAGGGAGCGCTAGTCCCTGGCTTTGGGTAAAGGAAAATACAGGAGGATCACTTAATTGTGATTTTATTCAAAATATTCCCCTCTCAGATTCACACACTTATTGCAGTGGTCATTCAGTTTTTCTAAGACCTGTAAAAGACCTCCAGAAAGTTGGGCCTCCAACCAGGCTTTTCACGATATCCTTAAAGCCAGGAACTTTTCAATAGCCCCTTGTATGTGTGTGTGTACATATATATATATATATATGTACACACACCATTGGAGTGTTCCAAAGTTTTCACTCAAACTGCGAAATAATAGAAATATCCTGTCATCATATTATAATGAACTACAAAATTTGGAACATGTCTCATATAAATAGACAGACAGACAGATATAGAGAGAGACAGATAGATAGACAGAGAGAAAGAGAGAGGGGAAAAAGGAAACACATTTATATGTATACAGTGATTCAGAAGACTCTAGCATTTACATGATATATTTATATTTTCTGTTTTGTTACAATTTTGTTTTCATATTTCCAATATATCATTGGAGATAATATCCATATATATATATATATATATATTATATATATATATATATATATATATATATATAAATCTTACAAAAATATCATCAAAAGATGAAAAAATATTCATCGCCCTAAAAATGGTACTATCATTATCATCATATAATGATAATTTTGTTCAGTTGTCCAGGTGTACCTCGTTTAACTACCAAAGGTGGTTTGAGCTGCTGGCACTATAAATGCCATGATATTATTCTGGAATTGAATTCCTGAGCTTTGGCACTGAACAGAGAACTGAGACAAGTAGGGCAGAGAGTGCAATGAATTGCAAGATAAAGGCTGTGGTGAGGGAGACGGGGGGTGGGGGTGAGATATATATTAAGAAGGCGGCGAGCTGGCAGAAACGTTAGCACGTCGGGCGAAATGCTTTGCGGTATTTCGTCTGCCGCTACGTTCTGAGTTCAAATTCCGCCGAGGTCGACTTTGCCTTTCATCTTTTCGGGGTCGATTAAATAAGTACCAGTTACGCACTGGGGTCGATGTAATCGACTTACTCCGTTTGTCTGTCCTTTCTGTGTGTAGCCCCTTGTGGGTAGTAAAGAAATATATATATTAAGAAGCTCAAGTGACCTCAGTTGTCAACCAGCCCATATCCATAAATACTAAAAGGACTTTTGAATCACCTGTACACACACACACCTGTATATACATAAGTTTCATAATTCATGAGTAGAATGAGGGAAATAACAATAATGAAATGGAAATTTATTAATACACAATGGAGTGTTTGTTTAGCAGTTAATGTTTTCATTGGGTTTCTCTTAAACGTTTCTGTGAAAATAGATTTTAAGAACATGTCTGGTAGAAAAGAAAAAGGAGATGGAGGTGGGAAGGGGCCAATATAAGCTAAAGTTCCAAACTGAGCCACTTTGGAATTCAATGATAAAAGCCAAATCATCAGGACACTTTCATCGGTTCACACTTTCACCTCAAGCATGGATTGTGCATTTTATATGAAGCTATTTATCATTTCTATGTAATTTATTCACAGGTGTGTGATCACAAGAACATAAACGTGTATATTATTGAAATAATCCTTGTTTCCTCTGTCCAATATTTTCACTTTTAATTTCATTTATCTCCTAGAATTTTAAACTTATTTGCACATTTGAATTAAAGCCTTAGGAGGAAGTAGGTCAGTGTTGGAGGCTTTTTTTTTTATAGTTGGATGTTTGTGTTGTACCCACAGAAAACCATTCGACTTTAACGTAAAAGTAGTGACTGTAACTAGACTGTAACTTGAAGCAAGAAGACCGCAGAACCTTTGTTAGTCAACCACTACACATTGGTTACGTAAGGATTTGAACAGTCTGAAATGCAAGTGGGATCTAGAATGAGAGCGGGGGAAATACCCTGGTTAAAATCAACACAAAATTCTGTAAAGATGACTGATGGCAGTGAAGGTTTGACATTGGAAGACAACATGATACAAAGTCAGATCTGTTCTGTGACCCACAACAGAAAACAAAAATATAAACAATGGCACCCGCCAATACAATCACACTCCTTGTGCAGTCATCATCTTTTTTGTTTCACATTCGCAGTGTTTGATCGGTTACTCCACCACTTACAGTAACACAGTTTCCAATCACCATCCACTTGTAGTCAATCAGTTTCAGGTTCAAAGATAGATTTTTGTTTTACTACTTCAATCACATTTTATCAGTTACAAAATATTTGCTTCAGAAATTCTCTCCACATTCAGTAATTTTCATTATTCAGTCACATCCCTTCATGCTACCAAATGTTTCTTCTTCTTTCTTCCCCCTTATAATGTATTCCACTCAGAGGATATCCTTACATCAAGACGCTTGCCCTCCCCACCCCCACCCCACCCACCACCCCTGTCCACTCCACCAACACTTTGTGATTTGAGCCACAGCAAATGGTGGTTTCCAAACATTTCCAAAACATTTTTAAATGCCTTCAAGTTGTCAAATCAATGTTCACCTCTAAATATGTCAATCACTTGACAAAGAAGGATAAGAAAAATAATAATCAAAAAAAAAAGAAAACAAAACAAAAAAGAAATGGGTTCGGTGAAAACTGATAGGAATGCCCAGACTCTGACTTTATCAATAAACACTTTACAGACAGCTGAACCGAGACGACTGGACATTAGCACTTTACTAAGCACAACCATATTGAAGTGTAGAATTGTGCCAAGACACTTGGGAAGGGTACTGACCATGCATGGCCAGCAAGACAATGCCTCTGCAAGCACTGGTCTTTTTAACTTCCTCATCCAATATAAAATCAAATCAATAACCCCCACCTCACACCCAAGCCTACCCATTATAACTCACTTTCCAAACCCACAACTAAACATTTCCCCAAATCCTGCAACTTCTTCTTAACCCATCTTTTTCTCTGCAGCCACAAATCTACCACAATTCAAATGAAACACCAAATGCACAAACCTCACCCAACTGTCCTCATCTCCCAATATTGGAGGGTCCCAAAAGGCTACGGGCACTGCCTCACCTCCTCATATTCAGAAAAACATAAACAAAACGGAGCCCTCATATTTTCATGTCCCCAGATGAGAGAAGAAGATCACAAGAGACCGAAGTGTTTCAAAAAAAAAAAAGAGAGAGAAAAGAATTACTGTCAATAGTGGTCACAATCAAATGCAATGAGCCAACATAAAAACCTTTATGCAGTCACTCAAATGGCTAAAAATAACAGCTAAATCTTTCAAATCACACCTACTGCTTTAGATAAAAGATACATTGGACAATATAACCCCTGATATACAAAAAGAGAGAGTGGTCACAGCTAGAATACCATTAATTCTATAAAACCACTTAATCAGGGCTGACACAAAATGCCATGAATTGTATAAGTTCAGCTCAATCAAGGCTGATTTGATGCTAAACAATAAATAGCTGATTCTTTCTTTTTACTTTTACTAAATATCAGAGAGGACTCATTCAATTAATTTTCTATAAGAAAAGAAATACCCGCTTTGTAAAATTTCTGCCAGTCACTCATCAAAATAGCTCTAATGCTATGGAATATAGTGACTAAGAGAAAATGACACTAAGGAAAAAAAAGATGGGAGGGGAGGGAAAGAGGGTCAGAAGAATTTGCTATATTGTAAAGTATTGAGACATGATGTCTGCTAGATAGGAGAAAAATCTAAGGAACATAATCTAAAAGAACTTACCAATATTCATAATGCTATCTTTGTCAGGGTCAAATAACAGCCAGTCATAAAAGAGACTCAGTTTCACATTTGAAGCTGCTACATTCGACTATACAGAACAGAATGCCAACATGTTAAACCAAGAAACATACAATGCAAAAAAAAAATAATAATAATAATAATAATAAAAATAATAAATAAAAAGTCACTATTATTTAATTGGGGCTTCTTTGTTTGGTTAAAATGTTTTTTGTTCTATTTTTTAAAGCAAAATAAATAAAAAAATATATATACGTGCAAAGATATAAATTCATTTAATGCTACACACAGGTGTAACACATTAAGTGTATTGATCAATTGATCTTTTGCGATCAGAAACATACAATAATGAATTATCAGCATTAATAACATCGACGAAGCAATTTATCTAGAATTAGAAATCAAACCTTTATCAGAATTTTTCTTTTCCAGTCTTACCAACGATGCCAGAGAGGCACACCATTTTATTATATTCTGTAAAGAGACATCAATGACTCAAAGACCTTGATCAGTCAGATTTACTAGCATTTTCTTCTCGTACACAGAGATATATTTTTGTAAGAATCTCTTACATGCCATGCACAAAACTCTAGGCTTTTGAGTCACTTCTGCAGCTTTACAGCACAAAAATACAGAGATATTTATGCTTTGCATACCAAGTTCTGTTTCTCTTGTTTGTGCCACCAAACCTTACGTTAAGTACCTGTTATTATTTTCATATCATGGCTTCACACTGGTGTCCAGTTATTTGGTTGGACACAGGAATCTTCAATGAACTTTTGGAGTAGAGAAAGCAAATGACAAGAATCTTTTACTTTCTCAATTAATATAAAAGCCAAGTGAAGACGTCTGTGTCCGTATGTTTGGACAAGTGCCAAACCATGCCATTGGAGTAACAATTAGTAGCAAACTTACAGACATACATCACTTTACAAGACTCCCCAACAGTGCATACTAAGCACTTTGGTATTTTACATGAAAAATTAAGCTTCCAATCACACACTTTGTATCTACATATTTTGGAATAATAAGTGCATATATATGTGTGTATATGTTTACACATACACACATACATACATACATACACACAACTTTAAAATTCTGTTCACGGCTGAGACTGCATTTACCATGCCCAGCTTTTAAGATAAACGGTTGTTTGTTTTTGTGCGTGTGCATACACATACACACACCTACATCCATACACACGCACATGTATACAGCCACATACAAGATTTACTCACTCCAAACAATCAAAGAGATATAGGCCAATCGCATTGGCCTACAGGAATCCGGTCAATCTGTCAGTCTACTAAATGAAAGCTAACTTCAACTCTTCCAAAATCTCCAGACCCAAAATGAGCAGTTTGCAAAGTCCTCGACTAACAGATGATACCCACGCATCGTTTATTTTCCGCATGCATTTGTGCATCACACAGACTCAACTGCTTGACTTGTGGTGTTAAGGGATTTGAATCCATTCTCTTGATTACTAATTATAACGAAACAATCGCAACTTTTATGCAGCTTCCAATTCATCCTTCCTATTATTAGTTGGATGTGACTGAAAGGAGATTTCTGACAGGCTGAGCAGCCATAGTACAAGATCCTTCATTGACTTCATAGGAGTTTATTGTATTGAGGAGAGCTAGACAGGGAGCCTTACAGTGAAGTGGATGAGAGAGAAATATTCCAATGGGATAAGATGCTAGTCTCTTTCACATGCTGATATCAAGCCGATAAAAACCTCATAAAAATCTCCAAGATGGCTGTTATTGCTTTTAATGGTGTAATGATATCATTGATGATATCTACCTAGAGCCAACAAAAGTTTCTACATGATCACTCAAACTGCTAGAAATAGTAGCCAAATGTATTTTCAATCACATTCAACCATTTAAAAAAAATACTGAAACAATCATCATCATCATCGTTTAACATCTGCTTTCCATGCTGGCATGGGTTGGACAGTTTGGTGGTTGCACCAGGCTCCAATCTGATCTGGCAAGGTTTCTACAACTGGATGCCCTTCCTAATGCCAACCATTCTGAGAGTGTAAGTGGGTACTTTCTATATAACAACTAACACGGGGGCCAGTCAGGTGGCACTGGCAACAACCATGCTTGAATGGTGCTTTTTACGTGCCACCGGCACAGGACCAATCAGGCGGCACTGGCTTCAGATAATGTAAGCCTTCTCCAAGTGTCCACAATTGAGATGCGCTTCACAATAACACACCATGAATCTCTGTCCCCATTAGCTTTGGTAAGTCCTTAATTCCATCTTACATATCTTTACCAATAACATCAGTTGAGCAGTCTTCATCCTTTATTAAGGTTTGGAAGTCATCAAAATATAAGATCTGATATGGCAAGAGAGCAGTAACCAGCAAAGCCTTCCCTGCACTGAACAACAGAATGGGTGGAATATGTCTGTAAATCTTCTCTTTAGCCTAAGATACATAAAAGAGGAAAAGTAGCAGTGAATGGGTGTCGTGATATTCATGCACCCGTCAATGACACTGGCAGCGGAAATGAAGTGACTTGACTTGTAAATCAGACCAATTCCAAAAGAGTTAGTTTACCAGGAGTGTACCAATGCCTTACAGAATGTATGTGTGTGTGTGTGTGTGTGTGTGTGTGTGTGTGTGCCTGCTAACATGAACTAACATGCATCACTCTGTGTGAGCAAAGGTTAATTTAGGATACTTTAGGTAATACATACACACAAACACAAACAAATATATATATACAACAGACTTAACGAACTGTGAACCCAACTATAGTGTAAGACACTCGAATCTTTGATCTTTTCTTTTCCAATGTAACTATTGATCTTTCACTCTTCTTCTCTCTACCTCTGACTTCTTCGTTCTGACAATGTCTACCATTGGCAACAAGGTAAAAATATAAATATATATTCTCCTCACCATGGTAAACAGAAACGATTGTAAACAACTTTACTCTCACTCTCTCACCTTTATTTACTAATTAAATAATGGCTTACTAGCGCAAAAGACACACTTCTGTTTGTTATTTTTCCTCCTTTTTCTTCTCATCTATATATATATATATATATATATATAGTTACTGTAAGTAATGAAAGCAGGACCTGTTACTACATACCACACCATCTTGCCATCTCTACAACTGCCAGCCACCACTCCCTCTCCCCTTCTGTGTTACTTTCAACAATCAGCATCCATCTTTCATATTAATTATCGTTTCCCCCTCCCCCTCCCCCACTCCTGTTCATCTTACATTAACTTCATCCCCTAAACACATCTCACCACCTCCATCTCTTACTCTACTCCCACTTTTGCAACTTTACCCTATCCCTCATCACCACCACCACCACCATCACCCCACACACTTTCCTGATTCTTCTGTATCTATGTTCCATTCATTCAGTACATCACCATGAGAGCATGTACTAACACCCTGTCACCATTATATTTACCTCACTTCTCGGCCCCACTCCAGCCTAGCCCATCCACTCAAGTAAAACATGAAGTAGGCATGGACGTCTGCCATCCCTCCTATTCTCCTGCTCAGTTCAGTGGTGAGGGGCTCTTCTTCCCTCTTGCAAGAGTCACCTTGTCACTTGACTCCGACAAACTACAAGGTGACCTCACTGGGACTAGTGCCACAAAAATGGCACCTCGTACACTCTGTGAAGTGGTTGGTGTTATGAAGGGCATCTGGCCATAGAAAGCATGCTAAAACTGAGACACTGGAGCAGGATGTAGTCCTCTGACTCTCACTGGATGCCGTTGATACATTCAACACATACCAGAATGGAAAACAGATATAAAAATAATAACGATGATGATATAACCAACCCACAAACACACAAATTGATGTAGGCTGGATTGAATTAAAACAAATACAAGATTCTAAAATATAGTGAATTCTTAATTACAGATAAAAATCTGAGAAATATATTCAATAAAAGTAATTATGGCACTCATGCTTCTTTCTCCTCCTCCTCAATAATTCCCATTGAAAAAAATACCCTTTCACCATTTCCTCTCTCTCTCTCTCTCTCTCTCCCACAAAGTATTCAACTTGGAGCATTTGCCTTTCTCTTCTTTCTTAAAGCAGAACATTTATTCCACTCTTTCGACTTCCTATTACCATTTGGCAATGCTGAACAGCATAAGTCATCTCAGATTCAACACTTTTACGCAAATATATAATGGAAGGAAATGAGATAATCCTGTGGTAATTAGATAAGAATATATTCAGCTTTGTATTTAGGTCAATCCCAACAGAGCTCTGAAAATATGAAGAGAGAAAAATGCAATGTTGTTACGGCATAAATATGGAAACAGAAACTCAGTCACTCAATGTCCTCTACCTCTTCCTCATTCCAGCCATTGGGGATATTAAAAAAAACGAAAAGAAATTAAATTACAGCAATGACTTGCAAAATAACGTCTGGGAAGTAACTATAGCTCATAGATAGAAGAGCTTCTTTCTTTAACCAACTGCAAAAACAAAGCCACTTCTAGCCCTGCTTTATTTTAAGGAACATATTCTGCCTGGTTTGTGACCCTGTTGCATACAGGCAGCCTTTTGACTGTCATCAGAGATTTACTAATCTTGACAGCGTTCAGCTCTGTTGGATTATCTATGTAAGATTAAAATGGAAAATCAGTGAATCTTTTGAATGAAGATTATACATTTGATTTCAATTGGTGGGTAAACCAGATCAATCACTATAGTTAATAGGGTTTGTATTTTTGTAAGAATTTCCTGTTACATAGAAGAATTCTTCCTGGGACATCTACTCTTATTATATACATTAATTACGATTCTTTAATCATTAAACCAGTCTAATCTCATTTTAGGAGTTTGAAATCCAATTTCATCTTCAACAATAAGTGGGGGGGGGATTTGCTTTAATAAGTTCCAAAAGAGTGTTTCCTGCTATATTTAATGAGGTTTGTATTTGCCAGGCAATAAAGATTCAAAATCTTATATTGGATGTCCATTTATGCACATCACTGACGACAGCAGCCAAATATTTCTTGAGATGTACAGATATTCTAAGGGCATTTGCATCCAATTCATCATTTGGTCCAGTTGTGTGGTCATGCTTCACGCAAACCCATGATGAACCAAGCCTCCCCCATCAACAGAGGCACCCCAATCACAAATTATAGAATTATGGAGGCATGGAGAGGAAAAGATGCACAGAAGTGTTACCCGATACAAGCATTTCTCAATGACATCAATGGCATCGTAAGCGAAAGAAATCAGTTTCTTTATTTGGAAACAACTCCAATCCAAGGTCTAAGTCCACCAAGAGATCCTAATGCTTGCCAAGTCTTAAAATACACTCATTTCAAACATAATAGTGAAACTTCATCGTTTTTATAAATGGATGAAAATTGCAATGTTAACGTCTTTCTTAGCAGCAGTGATGCGGGTGGAGTGGAACCCAAGGAGATTCCAAATACAAACTGAATTTTTCTGTAGACTCAAAAATCACACTACATTCTTTAATTCATATTGATTCCTTAAACTAGGAATAAAATGATTCCATATTAGTTGAGGATATTAAAGCAATGGACATTGACTGTATTTATAGAAGTGTTTCATTTAATTATGGGGAACAAATCTGAGATCCTTCAGGAATTTTCATTTTCAAATGTCATCACATATTCTCGTGAGTTGAGCAGGTTTACATACAACTTATTGCCACTGGTATTCATTGCCAATCAGTGTGAAGTACTTTTGAGATCTGACATCCCTGCTTCTTCCTTTCTCTTCCTCAATATGCAAGAAACTAGCCATCATATCTCACAACCATGTAAAGCTTCAGAATCTAAAGTTAGGGAACAGTTTCTTTTTATGAACTGTTGTGCCTCAAGAATATCTTCCATTTTCAACAACACTAACATCATAAAATATGTATGTAGGTCTGTGTATGTATGTGTGTGTATGTATGTGTGTGTGTATATATATATATATATATATATATATAATATATATATATATAATATATATATATGGTGGATAAATATTCTTTACTTGTGGATTAACAAGAGTATTCTTGGAGACAAGTAACAACATTCGATGGAGCAGGCTTGATGGTTGTTGAGAGATTTCTCCCAGCATAAAACCAATAGCAGCCTTGTTAACCCACAAATAAACTCTGTGTGCGCGTGCGTATGTATGTGATGATGATAATGCATATGTGTGTGTTGTGTGTGAGTGTGTGTGTATACACACCACACACACACACACACACACACATGTATAAATCGCTTTTAGCAGTGGAACGCAAAATAGATTAAGCTATAAAATGGTGTAAATACTGGGATAAAAAACTCCTTGGATGGAAGAAGTCAAAGGCTGCCTTTATAAGCACGCGCACACACACACACACACAACACACACACACACACCACACACACACACAGACAGATGTGGATGTGTTTGTGTGTATCTATGTATGTGTAACTGTGCAGGTGTGTATGACTGAGAGCACATTTTCTTTATCTTGGCCTGTGCTGATTGTAAACAATGCATCACCATTCATATAAACTGTGTCGTTTGCTTTCAGTCCTCCACAAAAGCCTATCCAGACTGTTTATTGCTTGATAGCCAGGGGAGGATGATAACCTTGCCTTGGAAACAAATGCTGCTGATAGAAAGGGCATCAGGCTGTAGACATTTTCTGCCTCAACAAAAGTCTCAAGCACAGAAACAGAAACATTAAGGATGAGGAGTAAATATTTATACACATACATACACACATGATATATACATATTCAAAAAGGTAAAAAATATAGATTACTGCTTTTGCTTACAAATGGGGTGAAAGGAGTACTCAATGCATAAAGCAGAGGGTATATATTTTTGAGAAGTTAAAGCTTCTTGAAACATAATTTAGGGTTTCAAATGTCTGATTTAGGGATGCAGCATGACAATATATAAGAAAAAAAAATATTCAAGGCAACAGTACATGGTATAATCCTAAAAACAAATATATAAAACAAAAATGTATTTTAAAAACATCAGGAAAAAATAACCACTGCAGCCAAACCTAAGCAGCTTCACATTCAGTGTTCACTATCAAGTCATTATTCATTCAAAGCACACACACACACACACACACACAAACTGTCTGTCTGACCCATGCAAGCATAGTAAAGTGAATAAGTGATGATGATAATGCGCGTGTATGTGTATATCCTGTGTTGGTGCCACATAAAAAGCACCCAGTACACTCTGTAAGATGGTTGGCATTTCCAAAGAGTGTCTATCCACAGAAACAATGCCAAAGCAGATGACTGTAGCCCAGTGCAGCCCTCCAACCTGGCCAGCTACTATCAAACCATCCAACCCATGCCAGCATGGAAAATGTTACAGCCTCACTGCATCATTCTCAGCCAAATGGACCAAAGTTTTGTATTTCTTGTAGCAAATTAAACTATTTTGTTACTTTAGCTTCCCTTCAAAGGAAACACCGATTCACATAGCCCAATTCTCACCACTGACTCTCAAGTATATTTTAACCAGTGTCGCCTTACTGGCACTTGTGCCAGTGGCATGTGAACAAAACATTCGAGCGAGGTCATTGCCAGTGCCACTGGACTGACTCCTGTGCAGGTGGCACATAAAAAACACCATTTCAAGCATGGACGTTGCCAGTACCGCCAGACTGGCCCTCATGCTGGTGGCACGTAAAAGAACCCACTACTCTCATGGAGTGGTTGGCATTAGGAAGGGCATCCAGCTATAGAAACTCCGCCAGATCAGACTGGAGCCTAGTGCAGCCTCCTAGCTTCCCAGACCCAGTAGAACTGTCCAACCCATGCTAGCATGGAAAGCGGATGTTAAATGATGAGGATGATGATCATCATCATCATTTTACATCTGTTTTTTCTATGCTGGTACGAGTTAGTAGGTCATTATGGTCTGATTCAGTTGTTACTCAGTGTTATGACCTCCTATACCGGTTAGAGGAACTCATCACAGGCTGGGTCCTGCATTCCTCCTGCTCAGCTGACTGACCCCCTTGACTGAGTAGACTGGTTGCTAGTTATCACTGATCAAGCCACCTTGTAACTAGCAGTTGTAAGGAACGAAACTACTTTGAGAGGGAGAAGCAAAGAAAGGGCAAAAGTGAAAGTGTGAGAGGAAGAAGGGAAAGACTGTTGCGGGGGGTGGGGGATGATAGCAGAGGGAGGGAGAGAGAGGAGGAAAAAACAGTGGGGGAATAGTGGAAGTGAAACACTAGTGATTGGGAGGAAGAGAGAAAGAGTGATAAGGATGGTAGGGTATGTAAGGAGGATCCCCTGTCAGAGTTGGTATCCCCTGTCAGAGATAACAGAGTAAATATGAATAGATGGGAGTGAGTGGAGAAAGGGGTGTAACATAAAGAGAGGGAGAGAGAGAGGGAAAATGGTTAAGGAAGCAGTACTGGAGGGGGAGGGGCAGAGGGTTAGTGAAAGATGGGTAGGAGAGTGGGTGGGGGTGGAATATATTAGAGAACGAATGCAGTGACAATGTCATCCCCCACCCCCACTCCATTCTCTTTGTCTTCTCCAACTTTGCATCTTGCTAATCATCACAATCCCTTCATATCTCCTTCCTCGGGATCAACATCTTCAAGGGAGTCTTCACCATTTTGTCCCATGTCTTTCTCTCTTCCACACATTCCAACCACTTCTGAGTGCACAACACTTTGTCATTCCATCCTCTTTACCCTTCCTATACAAGCACAAACCCCTTCTCTCTGCCCCCAAACTGCATAAACTCCTCTTCTACATGGCTGTAGTGAGACATGACAGAACTATTTTGTCACTGTGGCTTAATTTAGTTGTGCTTTGGCCGGCGCCAACCGGGTAGGATTGGCCATGTACAAATACAAGTAACAACTTCCACCCAGCAGTAAAACGCACCTTTTACCAAGAAGCTAATTCAGTTAGAGCCCAGACGTTGAGTAAACAACAGTGTCTACTTTTGAAGTACCACTGCTTTTATATTCCTCTCCAACACGCAGAGAGGCAGATCAGACAGCCTTAAAAGCTTTCACTACATATCTGCTAAAATGTTATTCCAGTTTTTATAACCGATTTGGAGATTTTGTCGTATCTGACAGTCCTAGCACCCTTATCATAATTTTGCTATGCTCCTTTAACAGTGTTCTTATTCAACACTGAGCAACCTTTCTGGCATTTGTATTCGTTCTACAGCATGTAAACCACCAGAGTTAAAATCTCTCTCTATATAAACGGCAGTTTGTCTGTTTGTGTGTCAGTCAGGTTGTACCCTCACCCTGACCACGGCTTTCAACCGATTCTGATGAAACTTGACACACACATAGCCCAATGTCATAATTCAAAACTAACGCAGCGAAAAGTTTGAAAAGTTCCCCCAGTTCTGAAAAAAAATTGATAAATTCGACATGGGGTCGAGAATGTAAGTTTATTTGCAACACATTTTCTGTTGTAGTTTTCGCAACTTGCAATCGATTTTCACCAAACTCATGGTGAAGCTTAATGTTACCCTAAGGAACTTAATTCTGGCGTTAGTTTTCCATGCAATACCTTACCATCAGAAAAAAATCGATAAAATCAGGCCATTTTGGGAAATCGCATTCAAATTCAAGATGACATATTTTCGACAATATCTTTCTCAAATTGGCAGGAATTCTTTTTAAATTCACAGCGAGCATCATGTCTGCTCCAGGGGCTCTTACATACCCAGGCAATGCCGGGCTATGCTGCTAGTATAAGTTATAATACAAAATCCAATCCCGTCTCGCCACACACTAATCCCTCAACAGGTGTTTCATGTTTATTAACCATTCCCTCAACAGGACATTGATCTTTATGCACACTTGGTTTAGTGATTCTTTTATTCTTTTACTTGTTTCAGTCATTTGACTGCAGCCATGCTGGAGCACTGCCTTTAGTTGAACAAACTGATCCCAGGACTTATTCTTTGTAAGCCTAGTACTTATTCTATTGGTCTCTTTTGCTGAACCGTTAGATTACGGGGACATAAACACACCAGCATCGGTTGTCAAGTGATGATGGGGGGACAAACACAGACACAAACACACACACACACACACACACACATATATATACGACGGGCTTCTTTCAGTTTCCATCTACCAAATCCACTCACAAGGCATTGGTTAGCCCAAGGCTATAGTGGAAGACACTGCCCCAAGATGCCACGCAGTGGGACTGAACCCAGGACCATGTGGTTGTTAAGCAAGCTACACACAGCCACTACTGGTAAAATAAATATTACATGTGGAAAACAAATCATGCCACCTGACATTCATCTGAATGTGTTTTAAACTTGGAACTCTTCAATGCTGACATTCCTTGCTAAACAGCTTTTCTCTTGGTTTATTTCTTCACCATCATTCAAGCACGTTAACATGATAGATCCAGCAGAGCATGATCACTTCATTTTTACCTAAACTTTGGAAATTCTCTGCATTCAAGGCCCACATCTCACAACCAGGAAGCACTGGGCTTTGCAATGGAATGCACACACACACACACACACACACACACAAACATATTTGTGTGTGTGTGTTCAAAATAGTAAATAGCACTTTTAATGGTGGATATTCCAGTTATTAAATCAACTGAACTTCTCATCTGTTCAATTATTGTGCAAGTGGCTGAGTACTCCACACACAGTTATACTCTTAACATAGTCCCTAGGCAGATCAGCCATGACATGGTGTGTGCAAAAGCTAAAACTGTTTACAATCAGTGTACAATGTCAACACAAGGACACACACACACACACACACACACACACACACATACATATATATATACACATGCATTTAGACATGAAACCACTTTCCAGAAGTTCACCCTCTAGTATGTACACATACATACATTTAGATGCATACATACACACACACGATACATACATGACAACCTAACTGATGTTGTCTAAATGCCAAGGATACTGCTGTGTCTGATTTGGAGAGCAACTCGTTAGTAAAAATCTTTTAAAATAAAACTAGAACACATAAATAAATAAATATATATATATATAATATATATATATATATATATATACAGTTCTATATTTAAGATATGAGGAATTATGTACATTATTACATTTGACAGATATTTGTCCTCATCTTGTTTGTTGTTAACACGTTTCGGCTGATATACCTTCCAGCCTTCATCAGGTATCTTGGGGAAATTTCGAATCTGGGTTCTCATTCCTAAGGTATTTTTCAATGTTATTATTATGATTATTATTATTATTATTATTATTATTATTATTATTATTATTATTCAGGTCACTGCCTGGAATCGAACTCGGAATCTTGGGGTTAGTAGCCCGCGCTCTTAACAACTACGCCATATGCTCGGGGGCATAATAATAATAATAATAATAGCAACAACAACATTGAAAAATACCTTAGGAATGAGAACCCAGGTTCGAAATTTCCCCAAGACACCTGATGAAGGCTGGAGGTATATCAGCCGAAACGTTGTGTTAACAACAAACAAAATGAGGACAAATATTCGTCAAATGTAAATAATGTAAATAATGTGTGCTTGTGTGTGTGTGTATATATATATATAACACAAAAGGAAAGATTTGTACATGGTGACCTTTAGATTTCTTGGATAAACTTCTTCAACACATTCACCAAGAAAAGTTAACAGCAAGAAGAGTTATGGAACACCCTTCTTCTATAAGAATTACCTCAATTTTTTTAAGACATCAGGTGACAGATGTAAATGAGCATCACCATCACACAAGTGGTGTTGTTTATTTCGCATTTTCTAAGGAAAACCTTGTCTGGGCCGGTGGGGGGATATTCCCTTGTTTGGAAATAGCTAAGGGTTGGTGACAGGAAGGGCATCTGGTCATTGAAAACATCATCATCATCATTTAATGTCTGATTTCCATGCTAGCATGGGTTGGACAACACAAACTGGTAACCTGCAAGGCCACACTGGACCCATGCAAGTATGGAAAAGTGGCTGTTAAAATGATGATGATGATGATGAGATCTATATATGTATGGTGGTGTGGTTAAAGGGTTCACTTTGCAACCACATATTTCAGGGTTCAATTCCATCCCTTGTGCAGCAGCTTGAGCTGGTGTCTTCAGAGACAATGTGATGAGTTTCCATGCAATTTTCATCAACTCAATTTCCCTCCCATGGTTTGTGTTGACTTCAATCTTGAGTTGAGGTTATTGTCCAAGATTCATAAAAAAATACACATGCACATTAGATATATCACAGACACATGCGTTCATTTATATATATACTAGCAGTATCGCCCGGCGTTGCTCAGGTTTGTAAGGGAAATAACTATAAAGCATATTTAGAGAGTTATAGCCAAAAAATAGCAAAAAAATGGAAAAAAATGATGGTAAATTTTTTTTTAGTTAAAAAAGGTGGAGTTGCGTCCCCTAGACAGTTTGCAGTTTGTGTTTCTGATTCTCGACCCCATGTCGAATTTATCGATTTTTTTCAGAACTGGGGGAACTTTTCAAAATTTTCGCTGCGTTAGTTTTGAATTATGACATTGGGCTATGTGTGTGTCAAGTTTCATCAGAATCGGTTGAAAGCCGTGGTCAGGGTGAGGGTACAAGCAAACAGACACACAGAAACACGCACAGACAAACTGCCGTTTATATAGAGAGAGATATCCACATACACACATCACTTTAATCTTAGCAAAAGGCCGCATTTTTATAGTGATTTCTAACATTAAGAGTTATATATCAATTAACAGGAGAACGTTTTCTATTTCAAAGTACACAAAGCAACTGATAATAATAAGTGCAGCTTACTGTGCATGTCGTGAGTAGCCAACCAATCACAGCCCAGCGAGGTATAATCTCTGAACAAAGGAGCTCATTAGTCGGATGAAACACAGCACAAATATATCGTATCAAATCACAGCGTAGAGACTGGCTTTCAGGTGTGGAAAGATACTGTAAAGAAACAGAAATAAAATCAAAAGTTGTGTAAAACAAGGAAACTTAACATCACTGTCTTGTTAATAATATGAATTCGTATTTTAATAGATTGTATAATAGACATATTTTATGCCATGCTATCATTTTTAAATTGTCTGTTTGGAGAATAAGAAATATTCATCCATCAATTGCTATAACTCAATCCAAAACACAAGACCGCTAAAAGCCTCGTTTGTGGTTGAACTGATAATTCTCTGGTAATTCCTTATAGCAGTATCTTCATTTAGAACATAGTCAATACTTTATCACAAAAGCATTATACGAAGAGAAGACAGTAAAGCCATTACAATAGAAAATAAAGAAAAACAGAATAATTTCTTTTTATATTTCAACTTCAATACATATTATATCATGTGGCTGACCAGACTACTGGATGTTGTTATACATCACTGGTCACAATGCACTTTGCATCGCTTTAGCATTTGATCAGGTGTGCAAGTGAATATTGCCCCAGGTCCAAAGTCTAATCCATTGCAATATGAAATGAAATGTTTTACTGAAGAACCCAATGTGCAGTCAGTCTGGGAATTGAACCCACATTCTCATGACTGTGAGAGCAACACCCCTAACGACTAGGCCATGATTCCTTCACAATAAGTATTACATGTAAGAACGAAAACTCAATAACGGAACCTTATAATGAATATCAGGTTCTAACCAAAACAATGCATTCTTTTATTATTTTACGATTGGGGTACAAACAAGAGTAGGTTTTGTCTTTGAAGGAAACCAAACTGGTCAGATTGATGTCGATGTGGCCGACTGATGCCCAGCTTAAATAACTGCATGAAAAAAAACAGGTGGGGAGGGGGCAGGGTGGAAATGTTTGCAACAAAGTGAAACCTGCTAAAGTCACTACCAGATCCAGATAAAACTGGGTGATAGTCCAAGCCTACCACTCATAAAGATGAAACTCTTCGTATTTCAACTGCAGCACATATCTAACTCGTCCAAAACTAAATTGTGGACAGAATGGAATAATGGATGCTTGTGATTTATGTAAAGATCATTTATATTCACCAATAATTCCGCAGCAGGTTTTCTTTGTAGTGACATGGAATGTAAGAGTTTTGCAGTGTAACAGTCTTTGACACATCTCTACCCAAGACACACAACAACACTCACATGTCTTGTGATAATTCCATTGACACTGTCTCAAGCGGAATTTCACAAAACATTTTGATAAATTTACGTCTTCCATTTTGGTCAACGACAACAACAAAAGGAGTATTTTTGTGTCATCAACACTTGACAGATTTTCTGACAATCCTAAGAACTTACATAAAATATATCACTCTATCAACCAGATGTTATATACTGCTGCTCACAAGGCATTTCCTTGCATTGTTGCAGCTTTCAAATGCTACCACCCTACTAGCTAGGCAGGCAGCCACACACACACACACACACATACATACATATAAACATGCACAGATTCCATTTAAAAGTACCTGTCTTTGGAACCAATCTTGATAACGTTTATGTTGCCCAAATTTCACCTGAAATTAAAGACAAAAAAGAACCAATGTTTAGATTTGATAATTAAATAAAGAAATGACTGGAAATATATTCATAAAGTTAGCCAAATGCTTCAAACATGTTTATAAAATTAACAATATCTCAAAATACTAAAACCGTTCTGGTTTTTGACTAGAACAAGAAATAAATGCTAAATGTAAAAAATTCCCAAAACAGAGAGGAAAAGTTGAAAAAAATATTTTCCGTAGCCATGGTCGATGCTAGAGTCACATAACCAGTCTGTTTAAAAGTACCCTTCAATCGTTGGGTAATATGCTGTGCTTGAGAAGACCTGTTGAGTCAAATGGCTCCCATGCAAGTGACATGTTAAAAGCAGTATTTAAGTATGGCCAGTGGTATATAAAAAGCACCATTCAAGCATGGTCAATGTCCGTGCCATGTGACTGGCTCCCGTGCCAGTGGCACATAAAAAGCACCCACTACACTCTTGGAGTGGCAGGCATTAGGAAGGGCATCCAACTGTAGAAACCTTGCCAGAACATTTTGGAGCCTGGTGCAGCCTCCTGGCTTGCCAGTCTTCAGTCAAACCCATGCCAGCATGGAAAACAGACGTTAAATGATGATGATGATGATGATGATTCATTCAGTAGGTTAAGCCAGCCAAAACCTTTTATCTGCATTGTCGTCTTCATATTTTGTCATTAACAAAAAACCAGCTCTGGTTTTATGTTATGAAAACCTATCATCATCACCAACATCATCATTTAACATCCATTCTCCATGCTGGCATGGGTTGGACAGTTTGACAGGAGCCGGCCAGCTGCCCAAGCTCCATATTGTCAGCTTTGGAATGGTCTCTATGGCTGGAGGCCCTTCCTAACACCAACCACTCCACAGAGTGTACTGGGTGCTTTTAATGTGACACTGGAAGGGTGATTCCATGTGGCACCAGTGCAGGTGCTCTAATGTGACATCAGCACTCATGAGCCTGCAAACCCAGGATCTCTCGGCTGAGGGACGTAAAAGGACCTGCCTCTATGTATGGGCCACCATCATTGTGCTTAGCTTCAGATATGTCTTCTCAAGCACAGTAAACCAACACAAGTCTCAGTCCTTCGTCCTCTCTTCCCTGTGAGGCCCAACAACTGAACCTCCTGTCTCACCACTTGCAATAGAATATCATTGCCAGAAAGTGGAAACACAACTGAATGCACAATCAACTTTTTTCGTTTTATGTCTTAACAGTGCTTACGACTTTTAACACAGAATTTTGGGTGACAGGAAACAGTTGATAATATCAACCCCAGTACTTCAGTTGTACTTTTATTTCATTGGTCCCAGAAGGAGGAAAGTCACAGTTGACCTGGGTAGAATTTAGAAATCAGAACATAAAGGGTTGCAGCTAAACACCACAAGGTATTTTGTCCAATGCTCTATTAATTCTACCAATCTACTATCCTGACAGTGATGATGATGATGATGATGATAAAATATGGCAAGCCTTTTAGATCTGGTTGATAATGGTTTATTGCATGCTTTTGTTTCCCATCCATTACATGTGATGGACAAAATGCTTTGCATTAAAAGAGAAACCATTCATTATAGTAAAGATTGTTTGCCAACATAACATGGCAGTCCTGGCTTAGGACACGATCTGTGTCCTAAACTAGGACTGCCATGTTATGTTGGCAAACAAGCATTACTCCAAAGTACTGAATATCTCTCGTGAGATATAAAAATAGTAATTTTCTAACCATTCATTAGTTCTGTCCCTCCGTGTTCTGGTGTTCAACTGAATTCAAAGTCTACTTTGCTTTTCACTCCTCTTGGAGTTGGTAACATCAGCACCAACCCAGCAAAGAGAGAGAGAGAGAGAAGACAACCAACTGCCCCTTTCCTCAAGTATTAGTAGCTTTGTTAATATTAAGAAACTTTTTTTTTTCATCTGCTGCCTCACTGTTAAGTGTTGCAATATACTAAAGCATCATCTAGTTTTCAAGGTACTAAAAGGTCAAAGGTCAACACTGACCAGTCTATTGCAGGAAGAGCTGCACTGGTAAGTTTTTAAGAAACCAGTCTTTCCAAAGAGCTAGCAGTAGGATAAGAACAGGACAGAATGGGATCGAGGGGAGTTAAATATCGTGCTCTGGTTCTCATATGAGGGCTTTAACTCTTAAGAATGTTATCAATGGTGGTGTTGTGCATTATGAAAATAAGTAATAAACAACCGTCGTATGTGACTATACTTCTTGTCTGTTGAACTAAACTAAGCTTTGTCACTTAATTATCCTCACCAATCCAGTCTGCACAGTCACCAGACTTGTACAGAGTTTATAGTAACGGAACTTCTATTAGTCTCAACACTGAGCACCCCAGTTATTCCATCAATCCAACTACTTACTTATCGTATTGCGGCGTAAGTAGATGAATTCTTCAGAGATGTGCTTCCTTAATGCAATTCTCGAGCAGAAACAGCATGGCACTGGGCATCACAAAGCTGACTCTTTGAATTACAAAGTCTATTCAACAGGCTTCCTGTTCCCATCTACCCCAATTTCACTCACAAGGGTAGGCAGGAGAGCTCAACCTGAAACAAAGGTAAAAGACACAGCCAAGATGCCATGTGTCAGAATCAAACCCATTAGTGGTCGACAGAACTTTGGTCACCTCACTCAGCCATGCTTGCACTTGTAAGAGTTTATTTACACCTGGGGACCTCAAAGACTTGGAAGATCCAATCCTATTGTTTGTGGACAACGGGAATTCATTCAGGGAACAATTTGGTCTTTAATTTATAAAGGTTTTGTGATTAACTATAGTTTGTTAGAAGACAAAGAATTTAAGACATGTGAAAAACTAGACATCACCTTGGTTGTTAAAAACATCAATTTGTTTTCCATGTCAGGAGTGAGACGACTCATTAACAAACGTCTGGAGGATCGAGCTTGCAACAACTGTACAATACCTATAACATGGAGAGAGAAAACATTAATGGCATAACATGGAGAGAGAGAAAACATTAATGGCATAACATGGAGAGAGAAAAACATTAATGGCATAACATGGAGAGAGAAAAACATTAATGGCATACAGAGATCTAAAGTAAAATAAGTTGTCTGTTTTGTTTTTTGTTGCAAATACAGTCTGCCAAAGTGAGAGAGGTAAATAAAACTTAAAATAAACTCAACCACCAAAGAAGATGTGTGTAACAATGGCAGAATTAAAGTGATAGTATGCTGTCAACTTAATGTGACAGTCCCATGAAAGGGAAGAATGCTACTGTTATTTAGCCCTAGGAAACACCGTTTCCTGTTGGACTTGACACATTTCCTGTGTCACTTTATCATGCTGCTACTGCATAAACATATTATTTCAGCAGCAGAATTATTTTCTACAGTTTTATTATGTCTGCTACATCTGTTCAAGCATTACACTTAACTATGGAACTAAATCTTAGACAATCAAAATTTTTAGCATAATAAAGCAATTTTATAAAGTTCTATAAATTTATGCCTCAAACAAGAAATAAGACCTTATATAAAACGGGGAATGTTTTCTAACTGTAATTAGTTTAGGAAGAAAAAAAGAAAAGAGAAACAGGCTTGGAAGTATCACCATGAAGAACAGCAAAATACAAAGAAGGCAAGGGAAAAGGAGAGTCTTCCTAATGTGGACCCCACAAAGGGACCAGCTAGCCAAGTTGACAGCATCATGAAAGATAAAACAATTAAGGACATAAAAACTAAGAAAGCCCATCAAGAATAAAAGTGAAGATGCTTAAAATATCTGGCGGAGTGGGATAGAGCCTAGTCGCTCGTCCCTAGATAAAGCCTAGTCACTCGTCCCCAGACAGAGCCTAGTCGCTCGTCCCCAGACAGAGCCTAGTCGCTCGTCCCCAGACAGAGCCTAGTCGCTCATCCCCAGACAGAGCCTAGTCGCTCATCCCCAGACAGAGCCTAGTCACTCGTCCCCAGACAGAGCCTAGTCGCTCGTCCCCAGATAGAGCCTAGTCGCTCGTCCCCAGATAGAGCCTAGTCGCTCGTCCCCAGATAGAGCCTAGTTGCTCGTCCTAGATAAAGCCTAGTCACTCGTCCCCAGACAGAGCCTAGTCGCTCGTCCCCAGACAGAGCCTAGTCGCTCGTCCCCAGACAGAGCCTAGTCGCTCATCCCCAGACAGAGCCTAGTCGCTCATCCCCAGACAGAGCCTAGTCACTCGTCCCCAGACAGAGCCTAGTCGCTCGTCCCCAGATAGAGCCTAGTCGCTCGTCCCCAGATAGAGCCTAGTCGCTAGTCCCCAGATAGAGCCTAGTTGCTCGTCCCTAGATAAAGCCTAGTCACTCGTCCCCAGATAGAGCCTAGTCACTCGTCCCCAGACAGAGCCTAGTCGCTCGTCCCCAGACAGAGCCTAGTCGCTCATCCCCAGACAGAGTCTAGTCGCTTGTCCCCAGATAGAGCCTAGTTGCTTGTCCCCACTACCTAAGTTCATCACTCACTGCATTTCCTTTCCCCCTACTTCCCTTTGCACCCTCACAAACCTGCTTGCACACAATGTGTCCCTCTTGAATCTCTTTCCCCACGACATATCCCCCTAACAACTTCCACCCTTTCTTTTCTGTCCACTCACTACATTGTTTCCTCTCCACCTCACTCCCACCCTAACCAATCCTTGGTTCAACAACTTTTATTAGTTACAATACAGCAGCAGGTAGAGAGAAGTCAGAATGGATGGGAGAAAAAGATTTTTTTTTTACCTGTAAAATTGGGATTTAATGAAGTTGGGTTGTACATTATATCACGCCACAACTTTTCAAATTCAGGAATTCTGGCCACATTCTGCAACACCCTGGCCAAATCACGTCCTATTATATTAACACAGTCAATAAACTGAAAAACAAAGAAATGAAACAGACAGGGAATATCAAAGGGTCAAACACAGTCAAGCAATTCAGAAATTCACTTCACAATTATGCATGACATGTTGGAGCAATTGTTTTGTATCACAATCTCAGGTTGATCTAAACTTGTGGGTGAAATCGAATGCAAGGAAAAAGCATAAGGGTTAGCTCTTTCAAATTACACCCCACAATCTTTAAGAGGAAGGACAAGCTGGAGAATTTAAGACTAGATACAGTAAGTATAAATAAAAAATAGGCTAATCCCACATTTGGTCATAGAGTTGTTCTGGGTTAAACAAGAGCAGCAGCAGCAGCAAGAGCAGCAGCAGCACATGGAGGTGAGATTACTGAATGAATAAGGTATTCAGCTACCTGCTCATGGATCAGGAGTTCACATTTATTGCTAGCTATGTCTTGTTGTATTTCTGGACAGAACATTTCATTCGACTTCACCCCAATTTACCTAGCTGCCAAGAATAGGTACCAGATCACCTGAAATGATCTTACCATCAACTGACAGATGTTCTAACTGGGAGGAAGATGCTTCTCTCTCTCTCTTTCCATCATTCCATGCAGTTGGAGTTAAGCACTACCAGCTATCAAGAAGACATTTGCTTATTATCGATAAGATATATGCAAAAATTATCTCAACTCTTGAGATACCATTCCACCCAAAGCCTCCTGTGATCATATTAAAGAAATTTGTCCAGGTGTTTCAACATTCTACAAAAGCTTTATGACAAAACTATTTATTAATTTAAGTTCCAAACTCTAGATTAATAATAAAGAAGTTGGGTATTTTAACAAATCTTTACAAATTCTTAATTACTTTTTGAATGAATTGAAACAAACACAAAATTGGTCACAAAAGGATATTGTCAGTGTTTGAAAGCAGTATTTTCAGGTAGCGAAGACTTTAGTGCACAAACTTTGGATAGAATTTACACATGGTAGTATTTTGTATACACAGACCATTAAAAATTAGAGGGAACAATGTTTAGGTCAAACATCTTGTCCTGCATGCTATATCAAACAGCCGTCCAGACCACAAGAAAGATAAACGGCTTGGGTAGAATTTAAGCAGGATTTGAACACAAACTGTAAGCTTGTTTCCCACATCTCTGGCAAAAAGTTGCAACAGGTTCCTAAATCATAGCTGAGCAGTGAACAGCAGAAAGGTATCCATATGCAAGAAAAAAAATTACTCCAACACGAACCAGTCTCCTCATCACTACGATGCCATTTAAAAACATGTAAAATATATAAATACACCTACAAATATATATACACATGCACACACATGTCTACACATACAAATATAAACACACAGAGAAAAGAGGTTCTTTTATTCCTTTGAATGTTTTGTTTTTACCTTATCACGCAATAAACTGACGCAGAATTCCACTTCTCGATTCCTGAGATTAGCATAAGCTGGATTACCATGATCAATGATGATACGAAGATAGGTATACACACTGGCAGCCATCAGAGTGGGGAATCTCTCTAACCAAGCTCTACAAACAATTAGAACAACATGAACATTTTCAAGCATTTGAGAAATTCTTGAGAATTTCGTCATTTCTCTTTTTTTAATCTATTTTTAATTGTTAATTTCAAATAACTGTTTTACAAATTTAGGTACTTTCATTGGATTTTTATTGATGCTTAAAATATCTAGCAGGCTGGGATACAGCCAAGTCACTCACGTGATTAATAAGGTTGTCCGACTGGCTTCCGTGCCGGTGGCACGTAAATTGCACCAATCCGACCGTGGCCATTGCCAGCCTCGCCTGGCACCTGTGCGGGTGGCACGTAAAAAGCACCCACTACACTCACGGAGTGGTTGGCGTTAGGAAGGGCATCCAGCTGTAGAAACATAAGATAAGACTGGAGCCTGGTGCAGCCTTCTGGCTTCCCAGATCCCCGGTCGAACCGTCCAAACCATGCTAGCATGGAGAACGGACGTTAAACGATGATGATGATGATGATGTCCAGGAAGGGGGTCATACCCAACAACTGGTGTAACAACACTGTAGTCAACAGTTACAGAGGTAAAGGAGATGCCTTACACAGAATTACAGAGGCATCGAATTATTGGACCAAATGTAATGAAAGTTGCAGAAAGGGTCATAGCGCTATTAAAGAAAACAAAAAGATAACAAAATTATTTTATTCTTACCGGTTTTCAGAGAGTAAGTCTAACATTTGTTCAGCAAGCCACAAATTCTTTGGACTAACATCTCCACCTTAAAACAAACAGAAGAAAAATAATAAACAAACTTAAGAATAACAAATTTTGTTATTTCTATAAATTATACCCGAAGATCCTGCAGTATATTAGCCCCTACACCCTTTTCATCTTGTGTCTTCAGAAAATTGGAAAAAGTGATATCAGGTTGTAAAAACTCTGATAACTTTAAAAGAAATGCAGAACCACCTCCAACCAATGCCATCCTGGAAATATGGGACATTCTATAAACAGATGGCAGAACCAGAATATGAATTCGTAAGCACTGAATAAGTTGTCTTCCATTCAGTTATTAAAGAATATTTAAAATTGGGAGAGAAGAGAAGAAAGAAAAATTGGAGTGATAGCTTGTGAGAATAAACTAGTTAATAAGAGAGAAAGACACAATGAAAGGGAGGGCGAGAGAGAGAAAGAAAGAGATGAAGAGACATCAAGCTAGGAAAAGACAGGGTAATGAATAGGGGAGAGATGGGGGGGTGAGAGACAGCAAATAAATAACAGGAGAGAGAGAGAGAATCAGAGATTCAAATGAAAAAAAAGTGGGAAAGAAGTGTTTAAAAGAGAGAGAGAGATAATACATGAGTAGAGTAAGAATAATAAGAGAAAGAGAGAGAGAGAGAGACTGAGAGGTGAATGAGCATAAAGAAAAGAAAGGAAAGAAAAGAAAAATAAGAATACAAATATTTAAATGCAGCAATACAATCTTTTAGCAAAACAAAATATTTTCTTTTTTTTTTTTTGGGGAAATCTGTTAATGAAAAAATAATAATTATAAGAATAAAAATGAAAAGAATAAACTAAGAAAAAAAAAATCAGTGTAGGTAAATGTTGCAGTGAATGATAAGAATTAAAGGTAAATGAGAGAAAACTGACCAGCTATCTGCCGAATTAATGCGAAACATGTGCCATCAGATCCAACAACTGCATTCTTCACAAACTCCCTCATCAGCCATAAAATCTGAGAACAAAAGAATATGCAATTGTCATAAACAAACAAGTGTTAAAGAATAAATCATCATAATAGTTTCCAACTGACAACAATCCCCCTCGGATAAGCCTCATTCATTATGGAACCACATCTGTGCAAAGATCATAATAAACAATACAAATAAAATAATTAAAAAAAAATAAACACGCTAATTATCATCATCATGCTGGCATGGGTTGGACAGTTCGACTGGGACCCAGAAAGCCAGGAGGCTGCACCAGGCACCAGTCTGATCTGGCAAAGTTTTTACAGCTGGATGCCCTTCCTAATGCCAACTACTCTGAGAGTGTAGTGGGTGCTTTTTAAGTGCCACCAGCACAGGGGCCAGAGGGGGCTGGCATCAACCACGATCAGATGGTGCTTTTTACATGCCACTGGGATGGGAGCCAGTCAAGGTGGCGCTGGCATCGACTGCATTTGGCTGGTGCTTTTTACGTGCCACAGGCACAGAAGCCAGTCAGGGTGAGGGGACTGGCATCGACCACGTTCAGATGGTGCTTTTTATGTGCCACTGGCACGGGGACCACAACTACAATTTCCATTTGATTGTGATTTTCTTTCATTTGATGTTGATGTACTTGACTCAATTGGTCTGCTCAAGTACGGCATGTCACCCTACAATCCAAGGATACTTTCTGAGTTGGCTGGTTATGCAACAATACTTTACAAAATAAAGAAGTCCCACAAGATTATCGTATCTTCATTTATCATTTCTTTATTTTTAATCATCTCACTACATTCCTACTAATTTACTATCTTCAATGGATTAGTGAAGCATCTAACTCCAGAACTGATTGCATATCTATATATCAAAGGGCCAGGATTTCTGGTGAAAAAGACTTGCACTCCCAAGCAAAACTGAGTTCTGGAAGAGCTATATTCTGGGTTCCCTATTCAGTGAAACTCCCTCCCCTTCTGCATTATGCCTACCCCTTGTCCTTTCTCCCCACCCAACCCAGAAACTCTATCATCTTTACTAATCCTGCTACTTGTCTCCCCACCACCATCACCCTGCTCCTTTTCCCAGTAGCAACGCAGATCCCTCTGCAGTAACTCGTTCCACCCCCCAACTCTCTTACAGTAATCCCCTCCCCTCATCCCTTAATATGAAGCTGGCCCACCACCTACCCCAACCATTGCCAACCCACGTTCATTTATTCCAATACCAGACAGAAACGAAAGAAGAAGTTAATCCAGCAGCAGCAGCAGAAGAAGAAGAAGAAGAAGAAGAAGAAAAAGAAGAAGAAGAAGAAGAAGAAAAGAGAAGAAGAAAAGAGAAGAAGAAGAAGAAGAAAAGAGAAGAAGAAGAAGAGAAAAGAGAAGAAGAAGAAAAGCGAAGAAGAAGAAGAAGAAGAAGAAGAAGAAGAAGAAGAAGAAAAGAGAAGAAGAAGAAAAGAAGAAGAAGAAGAAAAGAGAAGAAGAAGAGAAGAAGAAGAAGAAGAAGAAGAAAGAAAAAAGAAAAGAGAAGAAGAAGAAAAGAAGAAAAGAGAAGAGGAGGAGGCAATTACCTGTACTTTAACCGGTTGAAGTATTTTTAGCCATTTGTCATGAATGATCTTACCAAGGAAACCTTGGACAAGCACCATCCCATCCCTGCTGACCAATGTCATGTCACGGTACATCTGCAAAAAATACACATACATATATGAAATATACATATCAGGGTAAAGAGGAGCAAAAACCCCTTTTGGTCATGAATGACCGTGGGGTTGCACCTAGAAAGTTACCGTCCAAGGCACAAGTCGGGGCAAGGTTGTTTGTGGAAGACCAGCAGTCGCCCATGCATACCGGCCTCCCCTTTCACCATCACTGATGTTATCCAAGGGAAAGGCATATACATATATATATATATACACACACACATATATACATATATATATATACACACACACACACACACACATATATATATATATCATCATCATCATCGTTTAACGTTCGCTTTCCATGCTAGCATGGGTTGGACGGTTCAACTGGGGTCTGGGGAGCCCGAAGGCTGCACCAGGCCAATATATATATATATATATATATATATATATATATGTTCTTTTATTCTTTTTACTAGTTTCAGTTATTTGACTGTGGCCATGCTGGAGCACCGCCTTAAAGGGTGTTAGTCAAAGAAATCGACACCATGAAATTAACGTGCACATGACTGAGTACTCCACAGACACATAAACCCTTAACACATGATGCAAGATGTGACAAGGCTGGCCCATTGAATTACTGGTACAACTCATTTTTGCCAGCTAGGTGGACTGGCACAACATGAAATAAAGTGTCTTGCTGAAGGACACAATGTGCTGCTGGGAATTGAACTCACAACCTTTCGATCGTGAGCCAAATACTCCTAAATCACTAAGCCATGCACCTTCACATATTACAATAATGAAACCACAAATACACCATGTCTGAAGAACGGAAGGGACAGCCATAGCCGTGTGCCTTCACCATTGCTCAACCGGGTTAGTGCTGGATGCTAAACCAAGAACAATAAAGTACCTGCAGGACAGGAAATAATTGGCAAATTATTTTTAAAACAAAAATCTTTACCTTAGCTGCCATTTTAGGTTCAACAAGTATGGCATATAACTGGCCCAGCTGGATCTCTTCATGTTGGTTTGGGCCTTTCCCCACCTGGAAGAAAAAAAAACATACAAGAAATAAATAAAAAAAAAAACTTCAAAGATTATAAATATGAATCCATTTAAATGAATGGATTACTTATGGATTCCATGCATTAATCTCTAACCTTTTGCAAACCACACTTCCTTATATCTTTCGATAAGTAGAAAATGTGTCGAGGAAGATCCATAAAGTTAAGTAGACACAGTCTGCAGTGGAGTCTGTGCTGTTGTACAGGTGTGAGACTTGGACACTGACCAAAAAACTCACTCAGATGGTGGATTGGTGCTACAAGAGAATGCTGAGGATGGCTCTGAGCATTAATCAGTGTACATTGAAGATGAAGAACTCAGAGCCATATGGAAGCCTCCCAAAAGTTAGCTTGAAAATAGCACAAAGGAGACTGAGGTTAGCTGGACATGCTCACCGTCATTCAGAGTTGATACTGCACTTAGTGCTCCCGTGGGAGCCCCTACACAGACACACGAGAAGAGGGAGACTGAGGATGACATGTGTCGATACCCTAAGAACAGACACTGGTCTCTGAGAGACACAGGACATGGCAACGATGATAAGGGACAAAGACAGCTGGAGAGAACTCGTCCATGGATCTCAGGAATTTTACCTGCTCTAGATGGATAGAGAGTATATTTCTAGCATTTGAGAAGAAGCAGCAAATATACCGAACCTAGCTGGGTTTGAACTGAGTACTTAGGGGATAATTCTTACAATTGTGAAGCATTAAATCCAACATTCAACCATTATCTGCCTCCAAAAAATAAACTATATTAACAATACAAACACTGAAGTTTAACATTTCCAACATTGTTCATGTTTATATCATCATCATCGTTTAATGTCCGTTTTCCATGCTGGCATAGGTTGGGCAGTTTGACTGGGGTCTGGGAAGCCAGGAGGCTGCACCAGGCTCCAGTCTCCTCTGGAAGTCTTTCTACAGCTGGATGCCCTTCTTAAAGCCAACCACTCTGAGAGTACACTGGGTGCTTTTTTATGTGCCACCAGCACTGGGTCTAGAGGGGGCTGGCATCAACCACAATCGGATGGTACTTTTTACATGCCACCAGCACGGAGACCACAACTACAATTTCCATTTGATTGTGAATTGATTTGATTTCGATGTTGATGTACTTGACTCAGTAGGTCTCCTTTGCATTCTGGTATTAAAAAATCATTGGTTTTATTCTATGAATTCTATGTCTAAAGAGCAACAAAGATGAGGATTGCTACACATTATTAAAAGACTTGGTGCTACAAACTGGAGAAATAGAACCGCAAACATAAAGTAGAGCATAATTTTTCTTTATTTCTTAGCTTCATGAAAGTCTACATCTTTGAGTTAATAATACACATTATTACAAAGAACATGGCGTTAGGAAGGGCATCGAGCAGACTGAGCCTGGTGCAGCCTTCTGGCTTCCCAGACCCCAGTTGAACCATCCAACCCATGCTAGCATGGAAAGCGGACGCTAAACAATGATGATGATGATGATGATGGCACAAGCAAATGCCATGTCCTACGCTTTGGAGACAGAACAGATCTAATAATGAAATTTAATGGTCTTTGCTGCTTCAAAGGTTCAGTGCCCAATCACAAGAAATTGCTACCATTAAGCTAGCTTTGAACTGTATCCACATTTTCATTCTGCTACATCAATATTCTTAATTTAAAGTACCATAACATAGCAGTAACAAACTTCAAAATGTGCATCACAAATAACGATTCTCAAAAGAAACTCACTCCCCCTCCCCTCTCTGTGCATGCATGTGTGTGTGTGTGTGTGTTAGCATTTACAATCTATGCTGAGCTCTGGCTATAAACAGTGGTGGTGTCATGGTATACGACTGGGCTCTGATCAGTGACTGGAAAAGATTTGTTGATAAAACATTTCCTGTCGATAAATCATCTCTTAGCTGTACACTTCTACTTCCTCTGGAATAAAAAAAAATCCCTTACTTAAACAACCCGTAAGGGTTAGTAACTGGAAGAGCATCCATCTGTTAAAATCCTGCCTCAAATACCTGCTACCATGGAAAAACAACAAATATAGAATATAGAAAATATAGTAATTGGTTATCAGAAAAGAGACTGATTGAAACATGGGTTCTGATTGATTCAAAGAGTTCTGGTTGTAGAATACTTACATGGGCATTTAATGCATCATTGCATTCTCTTTCTGAGAGTCCATTTGTGATGCTGGTCAACACTGCATAGAATCTTTCACACTTCTGCAACAGAATTAATACAAAACAGAAATTAATCCAGTGAACAGAAAGCATGGCGCTGGGGTTCGCTTTAATTTCTCACCTCTTTCGGATAACAAAGCACTGAGTAGAACTTTCCTCCAGTTTAAACTTGATAGTGTGTGTGTGTATGCATATGTGTGTGAGTGTGTATAGGTGTGTAGCATATTCATATGTATGCATACATGTGTGTGTATGTGTGAAGGCACATGGCCCAGTGATTAGGATGTTACACTCCTAATCCTAAGGCGGTGAGCTGGCAGAATCGTTAGCACGCCGGGCGAAATGCTTTGCGGTATTTCGTCCGCCGCTGCATTCTGAGTTCAAATTACGCCAAGGTCGACTTTGCCTTTCATCCTTTCGGGGTCGATAAATTAACTACCTGTTACGCACTGGGGTCGATGTAATCGACTTAATCCGTTTGTCTGCCCCCTCTGTGTTTAGCCCCTTGTAGGTAGTAAAGAAATAGATTAGGATGTTACACTCCCAACTGCTTGATCATGGGTTCAATTCGCAGACCAGGCAGCATGTTGTGCTCTTTAGCAAACCACTTCATTTCCTGTTGCTCTTGTGCTGCGTGGGGGACCGAAATGTCAAAAAATAGACCCAACGTTTGCTCTGCATGTTTTAAACTAAAAGAGGTTGAGGTAGGATTTGCACTCCCACCTCTTAAAACCCTCACCATCAATGACTACCCTAGACAGACCCATGGGGTTGGAGGGCTGTCGTATGAGTGGTACAAAGGGGTCACAAACTAATGGGGGATGCAACAACACTCGTTACAGTGCATGCTGCCATACACTACTACATACACACACGAGTGGACATATACACATACACACATATATATAATCATATATATGTGTGAGTGTGTAAATATAAATGTATACATGGATGAACAGACGTGTACACATACATATGTGTATGTGTATATGGAAGTGGAAGCACTCTGTCGATTACGACGACGAAGGTTCCTGTTGATCCGATCAACGGAACAGCCTGCTCGTGAAATTAATGTGTAAGTGGCTGAGCACTCCACAGACACGTGTACCCTTAACGTAGTTCTCGGGGATATTCAGCGTGACACAGAGAGTGACAAGGCCGGCCCTTTGAAATACAGGTACAACAGAAACAGGAAGTAAGAGTGAGAGAAAGTTGTGGTGAAAGAGTACAGCAGGGATCACCACCATCCCTGCCAGAGCCTCATGGAGCTTTAGGTGTTTTCGCTCAATAAACACTCACAACGCCCAGTCTGGGAATCGAAACCGCAATCCTACGACCGCGAGTCCGCTGCCCTAACCACTGGGCCATGTGTATATATTGGGTTGACAAATAAGTTCCAGCTGTTTTTTATAATTTTGGAATTTATTGCATTTTTAAATTTTGGAATCTATTTTGTTTATTTTCTAGTTAATTTTGGTTAAATTTTGTTTAAAATGGAATGTCAAGTTTAGAAAAAAGAGCATTTTCGACACCTCGGTCTTTTTGCTTTTAATCAAAGTTCTAAGGCCGCAAAAGCTGCTCACGACATTTGTGCTGTGTATGGAGAGGGTGCCATAGCTAAAAGAACCACTCGTGATTGGTATGCCAAGTTCAAAAAGGAAATTTTGATCTCAAAGACGCACCTCATTCTGGTCGTCCAGTTGAGTTCAATGAAGAGCGATTAAACCAACTTTTGCACAAAAATTCTCGTCAAACGACAAGGGAACTGGCAGAGAAAATGTAATGCTCCCACACTGCTATAGAGAAGCATCTTCACTCGATGGGAAAGGTTCAGAAGTATGGAGCATGGGTTCCGTATGCTTTAAGTGACAACAACAAAAATCAACAAGCCACAATCACTGCTGGTTTGCTTGCTCGTCACCGCTCAACTCATGAACACAAGCAACGATTTCTTTACCGAATCGTTACTGGCGACGTGAAATGGTGCCTGTACATCAATATGAAGCAACTTAAGGAATAGCTTAGCCCAGGTAAACAAGCGACACCGCGTGTGAAATAAGATCTTCATCCAAGTAAAACAACATTGTGCATATGGTGGGATTGGGAAAGGATTATCCATTACAAATTGCATGAATGGAACCACGGAACTCTATGTTCAACAGATGGAACGACTCAACACAGCTATTCAAGAGAAAAGACCTAATCGGCAGCATGGAGTTCTTCTGCTGCATGACAATGCCCGCCCTCATATCGCCAATATGACTAAGGAAGCCATTCAAACGCAAGGCTGGGAAGTGTTGCCACACCTACTGTACTCTCCTGATTTGGCACCGACAGATTTCTACCTCTTTCGATCAAGTGCTATGCGTGGAGTTTCATTCAATACTGATCCAGAATTGAGAGCTTGGTTGGATCAATTTTTCAAGTCAAAATCAAGTGATTTCTACTAATGAGGTATTAAAAATCTTGTTGAAAGTTGGGAAAAAGTTGTAAACAAAAATACATTATTGATTAATTAGTTGTTATTTTTTATTAAACCTTTTAAAAAATTTAAATTTTAAAAACCGGCGGGAACTTAGCTGCCAACCCAATATATATATATATATATATATATATATATTATATATATATATATATATATATATACACACACACATATATGTGTGTGTGTGTGTGTGTACATACACACACACACAATGTATATAGGTTTGGTAAAACAAATACAAGAAAGAGAACTCAATACTCTGGTATATGCTATTTTATTGTGAACCAAGAGAAAGTTAGAAGAGCAACTCAAGAGCCAAAAGTTCACAATATAACTTGACTGAAAAATTCGTTGATTTCTCAGAATTGCAGTAAAAAGTCTAAAATACACTAAAAGCTAAGATGCAACGACCAGTATATTATCTCGCACATCCTCCACTACATATATTCAATCCGGATAACCTATGAGTTGCTCTCAATCATTCACCTGGCTACTTACATACTGTAGGTCTGTTCACTGAGCCCTGATTAGGGTATTGCAACTAAACTAACTCAGATTAGAATAACCTCTCCCTCCAGCTTTGAGCAGACCAAAATAATCTAATAAACTAAATGAGCTGTAGACTGTATGTCATGTGATTTCCATTGGGGGATCAACTCCTGATCAAGTCACTGGGGAACAGACATCTGGCATGTCATGGGCATCTTGAAACCTGGCATCAGAACCCCTCGCCTTCAAGGACTGATTTAATGACAGCCAATTCCAGAGGGAGAGGGAGGGAGAGAAAATATGCCCTACCCTATTGACACTGAAAAGATGAAAAACTTGACCTCAGCACAACTTGAACTCAGAACAAAGGATGTGAGGATGACTACCACAAGGCAATTAATTTATCCATTGCTCTAACAGCTTGACCAATTTGCAGCCATATATATCCATGTTATGTAGTGTTGCACTCATGAGTGGGGTTTCAATCCCTGGTCTGGGTGGTGTTGTGTTCTTTAGTAAAACACTCTAGCTCATACTGTTCTGCAAATCTCTTCAACACCGGACATGCTCGAGCAACGTCGATGGACAAACTGAGCTAATAATATACAGCAGCACATACATGCAATCGCAATAAACAAATCATTCGTGCAGGTGCTTCAGCAAGATATTGCAGAACCGTCTATCTTGGACTACAAGATACTACCATCATACACGTTATATGTGACGTGTGGAACTCATGGATTACTCTGAAGTTTTGCCTTCATAAGTTCTATCTACACGGTACAACTTGATGATTCCACTGTGGTTGTAAAGATAATATTACCATTCCTGAATGGAGGTCTTTCACTCTTTCAAGGGCACCGAATAAGAAATATTATTATCCTACATTAACATAATCCACAAATTTGTAGAACATGGCTTGTCGTGTACTGCAATGACTTATTACCCATTTTATCAACCTTGGATGGACGAAAGGGACCCTAACAAGTTTCAAAAATAAAACAGGGGTAGAATTAATTCAGCAATAAATGATCTTCGGATGTTGAGCCTCATGGAGGCAAATGACAAGAGACCGAGATTTTGCTGTTCTTGAGGAGACACATCAAGCTTAGTGAAATCATAGCTGTGGCCAGTGCCGGTGACACGCAGAAGGCACCCATGCTAGTGACACATAAAAGACACCCAGTACACTCTTTGGAGTGGTTGATGTTAGGAAGGGCATCCAGCTGTAAAAACTCAGCCAAAAGACTGGAGCCTGTGCAGTCCCAGTCAAGCCGTCCAACCCATGCCAGCATGGAAAACGGACGCTAAATGATGAGGATGACTCACTGCTTCTGCCAACTCATCACACTGATTTTTAACATTAGAAGACCATTGGTGAGGGAGGGGGCAGTCGGTTGAGCCCTGCATCATAAGTACATAAATACATAACGGGTATCTATTGTTATCGACTTGAAGAACGATGGTTGGAAGGTAAAGTAAATAATATCGAAACGGTTTGACTTTGCAACAGCGGAACGATGGTGTTGTGACATTGATGTTTTTCTTTTATTTTTCTCTGGTAATTGAAACCAGGTCATAAGCTCACCTCAGCATAAATTTTTGCTTCACCTCCAAGAGACAACAATAATAAGGACTCTTTTCACGGGAGACAGCCACCAAGATTGGAAGTGACTAGCTCAACAGCTATCGCTCTACATTTTCAAGTTCCGCTTTTGTTTACGAACGTTACATTTCAATTTCCTTCTATTTTAAAGTCTGACCCGTTCTTCTATTTAATACAAAAGGAAACGTGGCAAGCTGGTATCTTGGTTTATAAGAAACAATGAATGAGAAAAGGAAGAAGGAAAAAAAGAGACAAGTTGCAAGTCTCTCCATATGAAATGTCTCCAACCACAGAAGCAAAACTAAAGTTGGAATATGGCTTAACCGACACTTATCTATTATTCTGCTTTACTGCATAAAACCTCTGATTTATAAGAGAAATAAAACGATATTAGACAACATTCATGCCTTTCCCAAGAGTCAAATAACAAACTAAATGGAATGGCTCCAACCACTCGAAGAATAGAAGAAATCAAGTGGTGGACACTTTTCCTATTTGTGTCGCTATAAACTTTATTCTAAACAAATAAGACAAGAATTAGTCTTTCTTTCCCAGGGGTAACAAATTCAAACAAGGCAGAGATTTCCGACTGAATCAATCCCCAGCATATTACTGGTATTGTGTGTCGATGCCATAAAAAACGGTTGAGTCGACACTGAATGCAATTAAGGTTTGAAAATTTACGGAGAACAAATTGAAAAGCGGTCGAAAAATCATTAAGGAACGAGAGCTTTATAGTTTCAGAAACAAAAAATAATAATAATAATAATAATAATAATAATAATAATAATAATAATAATAATAAAAGAGGAAATGAAAAAAAAGGAGAAAAGGATGAAAATATGCAAAATTTAATTAAAAAACAAGAACAACGACCAGAATGTCAATAAGTAATTAAGAAGATTGATAAATATTTTAGAGGGAAATAATTTGTCAGTTTTAAGAGTTGTGGCTTAGGTTTGTTTAAAATAATTCTTCTTATTCTTATTTTTATTATTTTAGGTCAATTGAATATAAATACCTCTTCGAGATCATCCTTCGGTTCTAAAACGGACGAAAATATTAATCTGGATCCGGGATTTTTCTCTTTTTCCATATCTCTTTTATTTGTTTCTCTTCACTCACGCGAATGCTTATAAATCTGACAGAATTAATTAATAAAAACTCAGGTCTTCATTTCTGTTTTTAGGAGAGAAATAATTAAAAAAAAAAAAAGACCTCAACAGATTTACCGTCTTTGATAGAATAAAATCTATTCAATGTCCTTCTACACACCGATTCGATGTTATTTATTTCTAGTAAAATACTGTAATTTCTTATTCTTTCTTCTTAATTAAGGATATAATTATAAAGTGAGGCAGGTTTTGAAAGAAATTGTTTCTTGAAGAAGAAAATAGATTTTTTAAAAATCAAACTAAGAGCATGCCTGAGCCGTAATTTGGTTCGACTGCTGTTAGAAACGGATATTGCTCCATAGAAAATATGTCAACAAAATGTTTTTTTATATAACAAATTGATATTTCGTTACATATCTTAATCATCTTGTAATTAATATTTGGCAAAGAAATAAGTAAATTTCATTTCTTTTTAAATATTTCAAACAATGAGGAATGTAAAAGAGAAGAGATCGAAATTTAGTTTATGGTACGTAGACGGTGTGAGCATATTTGAGTTCCTTGGTAAATATTTTTCCACCAATAAACAAGCATCCGCTCTCCGCACGAATGTCTGTCGATATGCGTGACTCTATCTGAACGCGCGCTTCGGAATTGTTACCGTTTATGATCATAATTTGATCTCAACAGACATTCTCAGCAGCAGCTAAAAATATATGTTAAACGCAATTCAATTTTTGGAATGGAGTCAAAGTGAAAAGATCCATATATATATATAATATATATATATATATATATATATATATATCAAAACAGATGATTGTAAAAAATTTTTGACCGTATTCATTCCCCGCTACACGTGTTTCATTTCCTAATAGGAGTTACAAAACTGTCTGTACATGTAAGAAAAACAGGTACATTAAAATAATACGAAATTTACACTTGGATGAAACTATACTTAAAGCTTCCCCTCCATGAAGATTTAGTATTATTTTAATTCTCTGATGAATTTCAAATAGATGATGTCTTACGTGTTTACCTTTGTAAACTCCTATTAAGAAATGAAACGTGTGCAATGGAGAATAAATAATGCCAAAAAAGATTTTTTTCAATCTTCTGTTTTAATATGTAATTACCAAAAAAAATCTCTTTTCCAGTATTTTTCAACTCTTAAACAAATAAAACATCTCCATACAATTTTGGAGTCCTGGAATATGCAAATGCACTTCATGAGGGCACAGCTTGGGTTCTAACCCAACCTACTTAACTGAGGATGGTCTTACATATTCGAGGCATTTCCTTTTATACAGACCTGAAACATGCGTTAAATGATTTCAAAATATCACTTTTTGGTTTGACTTCATTATTAACTGGCACTTCTATTGGAGTTCCTATTTCTGAGACCAAGAACCTCAACTGTGACATTGTAGACCTCAATCAGAAACTGATCCCAAGTTCCATCCAATTCTATTTCCTCGATGGCGTTTCACAGATTCTCACACACATTAGAGTTCTTTTAATTTCAACACATCTTTTTGTTCCTCCAGATCTTATTTTACACACGATGCAAAGTTTCAGTTTACTGTCTTTGAGCTTATGGCACATCCCACATTGTGCACCCTGCATCACTTGGACAGTGCAAACATCTGGAAAGGTTTGTTTTGAAAGGTGATAATGTAATGAAGAATATGTCTGGATCTTGGATCTACCCAAGTAATCTTATGAACATCCTTCCGATGAAAAAAACTGTGTTGCAAATACCAAACTCAAATTCAGGGCAAAGCTGAAGAGGGCAAAGATCGTTACTGATCCTTTTGCCTTGACTATGCTTCCCCACTACATCCTAGGTCTCACAATCACATCCAAAATGGGTGCTGAAATCACCAAGGAGGAAGATTTGCAATTTGAATCAAAGTTATGACTGTTCTAAAATCTTGGTAGAAAGCCATGATAGATCCAAGAGTGGAAACATAAGCAGAAAGGAGAGTCGTAAAATGATTGGATGGTAAAGGCAGTGAAATGAGTCTTTCACTGAAACCATGAGGTTGTTCTAGTCTGTGGATTAACTCTGTATGAAGGGCAAAGACCAACAACCCCCTTTCATGCTTCCTTACTCTTTAGCTTAAACTTCCAGACAAAAAATATATTCAGCACCTTTTTCTGTCAATTGGTCTTCATCACTCAACTAGGTTTCTGAAAATGCAGCAACATCAATATTTTCCCAAGCCAACTTCTTCACCATTATGCCGCTTGGTCATTCAGGATTACTTGACCCTTTGTCATCAAAAAGTGTCCTGACATTCCACATCCCCCCCCCCCAATCTGTTTTTCTTGCTTGCATATTGTCCTGCTGTTGTGACCAGCTTCATGGTCAAACAAGCATTTGTTTGGATTACCTTTTTTAACCCTAACCCTAACCCTTTTCAGATTTCTTGGTGAGTAACACTATTCTAGAGGGAGCTGCTCACCCTCTCACTGAAGCATGCTACTGTTCTATCAATAATGCAGTGATGTTAGGATGGGCCTTGAACTGCTTGCATTCAGATTTGTGACAGTGTGCTCCCAGGTGATTAAACCTGCACATGATGCCCATGTAACTAAGAAGAGATATTGGTACACTTTAATGGCAATGCTACACACTTGACAGATATGCACAGCACCCCCTCCTCCCCAAAAATCTGATGTCCAGTGACAAACCAAAGAAAGACGACTAAATGATTATGGAGGCCACATGTGTTATTTATATGGACTTTGACCTTTCTAGTTCTGCAAGTGTCAGGCAGTATGGCACAATTTTCTCGGTCTTAGAAGTCTAAAGAGCCCCAACAGAGTGTCCAATAATCACCCTCCTCACAAGTGAGCTTGGTGGGGTTGCTGCTTCAGTCGTTGACAACTTGACCGTATCACAGGTTGTATTGGGTTCCATGCTACAAGTAGTGTTCAAGAGTAACCTGAACTATATAGATAAACAGACAGACAGACAAATAGATAGATAGACATGCAAATATATGGATACACACAAATATATGGATACACACATGTATGTGTGTGTGTGTAGAAGAATTCAAAATATAAATGGTTTAACAACATACCAAGAATTCATCTCCTTATTCAATTTTCCTATATGTCATTATCATCATCATCATCGTTTAATGTCTGTCTTCCATGCTGGCATGGGCTTTAAGTATATCTTCAATGTAGTGTAAGAGCTGTGTTAGACAGTCCCTGCCACAGCGAAAGCCATACTGATTTGCATTTAGGAGTTTGTGGGTCTCCAGGAAATCAGCTATCCTTGATCTTACCACTTGTTCAAACACTTTAATGATGTGGGAGGTGAGTGAGACTGGGCAATAGTTGACAGCGAGGGATCTGTTTCCCTGTTTGAAAACCGGGATGACAGACTGGGATAGAAGCTATTTTGGTATATAACCTGAGTCTAAAGAAATTCTCCAGAGGTTGGTCAGAGGGACTGCAAGTTGGTGTCTACATTCCTTCAGGAGACTAGCGGGGAATCTATCAGGGTCTACAGCAGAATAGTATTTGACCTCATTTATTGCTGCTATGATGTCAGAAGCAGTGAAGGTTATGTCTGAGATTTTATGTTGGGAATCAACTTCGTTCGCTTCTCTTACGTCAATATCAGTAGGAACACTAAAGACAGAGCAGTATTGTTTCTGCAGTATTTCTGCCATTTCTTTAGCATTGTGTTGGGGAATACCATTATCATCAATCAATGGCCCAATGGGTGAGACAGTGGTTCTATACTTATTTGCATAAGAATAGAACACTTTGGGTTCTGTTTGATGTTTTTGATTACCCACTGTTCCTCCACAGCACTTTGATTTTCAATGGAGGTTTTTATGTCGATCTGCAGATGAAGTTTTTCCAACTCCAGCCTTTTCATTGTTGTTGAATGTGGATTTTGTATGTGGGAATATTTTAATTGGTTGAATTTTTTATTGAGTCTTTTGA
This sequence comes from Octopus sinensis, assembly GCF_006345805.1. Taxonomy (NCBI): domain Eukaryota; kingdom Metazoa; phylum Mollusca; class Cephalopoda; order Octopoda; family Octopodidae; genus Octopus; species Octopus sinensis. Next base: position 23,141,816 of record NC_043013.1, read on the forward strand.
TGCGCCTGATGAGTGTTTTTTTCTTTTTAGGGAGCCGGTTTTTTTCTTTTTAGGGAGCATGTTTAGAGCATGTATAGGTGAGTGCTGCCATGTGGTCTCAATTTGGGTAGAATTGAGGGTAAAAGACCAGTAGATGAAAGACAGACCCTTTCTGATTGCTCCCCAGTCCGCTTTGTGGAAGTTTATGTTGTCAAATGAGTGCCATGGAGTGGGATTGGCTGGTTTGGTTTTTATATGTCAGGAATTAAAATTGCAAGGTACCATGTCGTGGTCTGAGAGGAGAGTTTTTTCAACTGAAATACTGTGAACGGAGCTAGAGTGGTTGGTTAATATTAGATCCAAGATCGTTTTATTTTGTCTTGTTGGTTCGAGCACTAGCTGAGTCAGGAAGAATTTATCCATTAGATTAAAGAGTAATTCTGCTGCTGCTTTATCTGATGTAGGGCATTTGCCTAACTTCAGAGTATTTGTGGGCCAGTTTATATGAAGGAGATTAAAACACCCATCACTAGTAAGTTTCCAGAGTTGTATTTTTGAAGGAAGAATTTGATTTTGTTGAGGCACTCTTCAAAGCACTTTAGAGGTGCTTGGGGAGACCTGTAAAGACCAACAATGATTATGTCTTTGGCCTTGTTGAATAGTGATATAGATTCACAATAGCCATTGGAAAATATGTCCTTGGCATCAACTGAAAAGGAGTCATGGAGATAGATGGCTGTCCCTCCTTTATTTTGGTCTGTGCAATCTGCATGGACGGTGGTGAAATCTTTTATTTTCACCTCGGCATCCATATGTGTGCTGTTTAGGTGAGTTTCAGTAAGGATAAAGAAAGGGAAGCAATGTGCCGTTTCAGCAAGCCAACTCTCTATATATGGGATCTTCCATTTTTGGGCAATGATTGATGGGTTGATGCCACGTACATTTAACAGGAATGTCAAGGTAACGGTAGTTTGATGTTTGCATTGTTCTAAGTTATGTTTTATGTTGTTCAATGGTAACAATGTGGGTAGTCTTTGTATGGAGCTGTGTGTGTGTGATTTTCTTGTTGGTAGTGGGTGGGTGTGTGGTCCTTGTGATTCGCATAAATGGTTGCTGATAGCTCGTTGGATCTCCTGGCTTAGGACGGCCTTCATATTTTCTAGGTAAGTCAGTAAAAAAGAGTTGCCTCTTTGGTTTGCAACTTTGTCAGAGGATACATAGTTTATGTTTATGTTATTTGGTGTTATGGTTTTTTCATGGTTCTGTCTTTGTTGTTTGATTGTAGGAAGTGAAACGTGGTTGTATTTTGTTTTATTGTTGTAGGTCTTCTTTGTCACTGTTTATATTTATTTTTCAATCGTTTCATGCCCTTCAGATGGTGGTGGTTGCATTCTGGGTTCAGGCACATCCTTAGTGACACAGAAGTTTGGCACAGTTTAGGATGGAAGAAGGTGCATCCATTGCCTTTTATGCATCCATATTTAGGATCAGGGTCATGGACTCTGTATTAGGACAGTATTTGGGGTGGGGGTGATGGCAGTTTTTTCCTGTTATACCATATGGACAGGTGCCCTTAACAAGACAAGACACCTTTATTGAAGGATGTGCGTGCATGCGTGTGTGTGTGTGTGTGTGCATGTGTGTGTAAAACTCCCATTACAATAGACGGCATCCAAATCTGCTGATTCATAATTCCTCCAAGACAAAAGTACATAAAACATTTCAATGGCCCCTTTTACACAATCTAAATAACAATCCGTTCTATTAATATTCCTCATTCAACAATCCTTGATAATGACATTTCCATACTTCTGTCATTGAGGGCAATGTCCTTCTGTTATGTCAGACACAGCTGTCCTCAATAACAGGCTGCTTCATATAAACACATTTGACCTACTCTCATCCCTTCCATTTTCACTTCTCATCCTATTTCTCGGCTAAATAAACTTGATAGCTCTCGCTTCCTATTTAACTTTTTGATATTTGGTTTCAAATTTTGGCACCAAGCCAGCAAGTTCGAGGGAGTGGGGTAAGTCAGTGGTTGACTTTCCCTTCATCCTTTCAGGGACAACTTCTCAGTATTGCTCCTTGATGCCCTTCATCCTTTCAAGACCTGTCTCTCAGCTCTTTATAGCTTTTGCCACATTGCTACCTGGCTCCATTACTCTACAGGGTCTCTTTCCCCGGGGATTATGTTTACTTCCACAGAACAGGTCAGTCTCTCTGTGGCTTAGCACTCAGATTAATCCGTCAAATGTAATCTTTATTTATTCACATTGTTTTGAATTAATCATGCAGTTTCATGGTTTCAATGATGTGATAGTTTATTTTTAGAACAACATTGTAGGGCAGGTGTGAGAGGCCAAATATGACTGGTTTGAAAGTAAAACAAGTGGAATATTTTGGCCAACTTAAATGCTAAAGAGTTAAGAAGCTTGCTTTACAACCCTATAGTTGCAAGTTCAATCCCATTGTACAACACATTGGGCATGTAACTTAGCAGTTCAGCAAAAAGAGAGCAATAGAATAAGTATCGGGTTTAAAAAAATAAGTCCTGAGTCAGTTCATTCAACTAAAAATTCTTCAAGGTGGTGCCCCAGCATGGCCACAGTCTAATGACTGAAACTAGTAAAAGATAAAAGATATAAAAACACCCCTACATATCCTTCCCCCCTCCCATCAACCACCACCATTTTCATCCCGGGTAATGGTCCCTTGCACCCTACTCTTTACCATAGTTTTGTCATCTTTTCCCTCTCTGAATCAACATCATTTTGACGATGGTGGTTGTAGAATCTCTTTTAGCATCCACACCAAATTCTTCAATGCCATTTGTTTTTTAATCTTCCTGATTCAAACTAACAACAAATTAACTAAGATACGCATTCCTCACAAGAGAGGAACTTAGGGTTCACTGCCGCAGGACCTTCAAGAGAAATTTTGAAAGCTGGAACAAGACTGTGTTTGGGTCCCAAGGATATGGGGCTCCTTGCAATTTTGGAGGGGCTGCTGTGAGGGTTTATTTATTCATTTATTTGTTTTAGAAGGGCCCATCACATATTCATGGGTCTCCCTTTGGCTTCTCAGAGCACAGATCAATATATTCAATGAAACCTGCTCTTACAGACCCTAATCAGGTGTATAACATACCAAAAAAAAAGATGGGATGATCATGGCTGGAATGCCTTTAATCATAGGTCTGTTTGATCAGGCTTGACTTGGGACCAAACAACAACTATTAAAGCATTAAAAAAGATCACAAATGGTCAAAGCATCAAAGGCTTGGCAGTTCCATATCTCTGCTTTTGTGTTTGCACACAAGATATTTAATACTAAAAAGCACAGTCCATCTCACTCTAAGCATATACTGAAGGTCAATATCCCAAACGTAAATAGTGGCAGCACTGTAAAATTGATGAATGCATGATTCAATTTCCATTACAGGAAATATTCTACTGATATTTCATGAAGAGGTTAAATAGAAAGATAAACCCTGAACAGAAGTTGGATACAATGCAGTGAAAAGGATTTGAAATCATTACCTTTTGGGTGGGAGAACTTGATTGTTCAGCTTGATAATTCCTTGAACTAATGTTTCCAGTTTAGTCATATGGAATGGTGAGGAAGTTCAGTACCCCAATATGAGAATCATTTGTAGGGGTTGCAAGGATTAAAAAATGTGCAGGGAGAAATTGCCATTCTTGATAAAATCAAGATGGGCTTCAACTGTTTAAACTTGTCCAAAATCTTGGTGAAGAAAGAAGAATTTATTGACTGTGATTTGTATTTTGTTTCCTTATCAGTAAAGTGGTGGATGACACCAAAATATTGTATGGGATTGGGGTAGCATTAGGCAATTTGGGAATTGCTGACTTGGACAATCATTGATAATGACATTAAAGATGAGGTGGGCAATGATGAGAGAGAGAGAGAGAGAGCAGTTGCTGTTTCAGCATCAGATCTGAGAGTGGTGTTTGAGAACTTGGTTGCTTATTTTTCATTATACTTCTGTGGAAATTATTTACAATATGAATACCATAACAGAAAATTATGGGAACAATATGATGAGGACCCAGTTTTTAGTGAGACCATTTCAACAAAACTGGCACCACTGGTTGTTTTCTATGATAATGGTTAATTTGATCAATAGCATATTTCATGACTCTTCTGTCTGTTAGGTGACACACTCAACTGAAACAAGAGTCTGGAGAGTCTGCTCGTCATTAGTGCAGGTCGGTCTGTGAAGTTAACATTATTCTCACAAAATGCTGTTCTAAGTTAAAAAAACAACAAAATAAAAGGAAATGACATGTCTTAAACAAACACAATTTGAATCGATAATCTCTCTATATATAAAGCTGAAGTTGTCTGTGTATGGCAGGTTTGGTAGCCTTCAACTAACACTATCTCCTCCGAGACCCTGCGGCACAAGTTGACCAAAATTGAGAGTATGATAGAAGAAGGTTTGCTCTTCCTTCTGTAGAAGAAAAAATTCAAATTGGACCATGTTAACACCAAAAATTATTTACATCAAAAAGGTGCTATTTTTTCTATGAAAATCCCTATTTTTTACGATTTTTTGACTGCTGTGTCGCCATGTTTCAGTGTATTTCAACCAGAAAAATGTTCACTTAAAGAGAATAACAAGCTACATAATGCAAAATTTTTACTTTTCAAAAAAACCCAAGCAACGCTGGGTGATACTGCTAGTTATATAATAAATATGAATTATAAATATGGACAATATATGTCTGTGATGTTCAACTTTTTCACTATTTCTTCTCATTTTAAAAGTGTTGTTGACATTATGTTTTAATCTTTTTTCAGTCATTTGTGACTGGTATTCCTGAACCAGGGTTAGGATTGAACCTACAACTTGCATTTTACCAGCTCAGTTCCATGTTCTTATCACTGACCTATTCTTGTTTTAGGTACTTAGGATATTTTGTTACCATATTTTTTCAAATGTGGAGTCCACGCTGATGAATCTTCATTGGTAGACCTGTAGAAATAATTATTTCTGACAGGCTTACAAGGTTACAAATACAAAGAATGGATTTGTTGGTTAAATCACCTGTAATATTTGACTGGTACTTTATTTCATCGCTTCTCGATTTGGTCTGCTATAGAAATATTGCCATACAGGCACAGGCATGACCGTGTGGGAAGAAGTTTGCTTCCCAAACACATGGATCCAGGTTCAGTCCTACTGTGTGGCACTTTGTGCAAATGTTTTCTACTATAGCCTCAGGTCAACCAAAGCCATATGAGTGAATTTGGCAGATGGAAACTGAAAGAAACCCCTCATGTGTGTGTGTGTGTGTGTTCTTAATCTGGTTATTATACCTTTGGAGCATCCAGTTCCATTGATTAGCTCACCTAGGTAATAAAATCTATCAATTACTTTTCACAAGACTTTCAAACATTTGAAGAAATTATTTTACAGGTGTCCCTAAAATAATAATAATGATGATGATGGTGGTGGTGGTGGTGGTGGTGGTGGTGATGATGATGATGATGATGACAAACCCGAAGGCATCATTGAAAATGATAATGCAAAGATCCTATAGGATTCAGTGCAGCCATGAGATAGAGAATAGGAAGTCAGACATAGTCTTAATTGAGAAAGAAAACAAACTGTGCTGGGTCATAGATATAGCATGCCCAGCTGACAACAAGGTATGCGATAAGGAAGAAAGAAAAGTTGAGGTATATGACAAGTTAGCTTGGGAGGTTAAGCAGTTGTAGTCGCTGAAAAAGGTAGTAGTAGTACCTATAATTGTCGGAGCCCTGGGAACAGTGAGTAAAAATCTTGAGAAGTACATGGAACAAATAGGGGCTGCAATAAGGGTGGAGCACTTGCAGAAAACAACACTGCTTGGAACCGCTCGAAAACTAAGAGGTGTTACCTTAGTTCACTGGTAGTGAATAGCTGACACTGTAGAAGCTGTGTTAAAAGCATTAGAAGCTGTGCAAAGGCAATAATAATAATAATAATAATAATAAAATAATAATAATAATAACAATAATAATAATAATAATAATAATAAAAATAATAATAATAATAATAATAATAACAACAACAACAATAATAATAATGATGATGATGATGATAATAATAATAATAATAATAATAATAATAATAATAATAATAATAATAATGATAATAAATGCCCTGATGCAGTACCAGAGTGTCGCTCTCATGGCTTCTGATCTTAACTGATTGGAAGTATTATCATGTACATTGTTTTGTCTTGGTATAAAAGATGAGCTACAGCAAATATTCTGCTCAATACCACAGATTTGCTTGTCAGTTGTTTGACTTTAACCAGTTGAGCATGTCCCTTAGTGGCTGACAATATGTGCATCTCTGATCACAAGCAGAAGTAGTGGGGGAGCATCATAGCCATGTGTTGAGAGGGATTCTTTGGGGTTTGAATAATTCACCTCTGGAAACATGGATGTTTCGTTCGACATCCTTAAACAACCCTTGTTCAGGGACCTTTTGAGTGGGATGGGTTACTCAACCAGAAGAAAATTCTAACTGGGCCCCACCTGCAAGGTCATGTGCTGTTTATCTTGATATGAGATCACCATTGTGATGCATGTGCCTGGTGTACCCTTATCAGACGGGTAGTCATGATGGGTATACTGGGCTTCGTATATTTTACCCCAGTGTCACTTTGATGGCATGCACTGCTCTCTCGCTCAATGATGATGATGATGATGATAATAATATAATAATAATAATAATAATAATAATAATAATAATAATAATAATAATAATAATGATGATGATAATAATAATAATAATGATAATACAAGGAATGAATTGTGCCTAAAACATCTTTTATTTCGCTAAATTCCAATTTAAATTCTCAGGATCCTTCGAACCGTCACAGAATAAAGTTGGATGAATAGGAAAGCTACAAATGTGTTCCCAGTATAGGATAAACCATTTCCCATCAGTAATCAACACCGAATCAAATTCTGGACCCCTTTACTTAGTACGTGGCTCAGTTTCTGTTGTCCCTTGATCTGATTCAAAAATCGTAGCTAATAACATCCTCATCGTGTCGTTTCTCGTTCTAACGTTTTCTTTTGTTTACCTTTCAACTTCTTATTTCACATCCTTTCCAACTTAAATTAGTTTCGTACACTGGAGACTTGGTAAAGACTCAGGGGAAACAACTTATGCTTATTTGGAGGCAAACTAAATGAGTTGCGTTTCTTAGATCAAATGAAATCTGATCGTAGAATTCTCTCTCTCTCTCTCTCTCTCTCATCATCTTAATATATAAAAGAGAGGTTGTGTGCTGTGTCTCCTACGATTTAGATTCCTAACTACTCCCTCATTTTGCGGTGCAGTTTAACTAAAGCCGGGTATCTTATAGTCGTGATTCATATCGAGCCCTTCTGGGTATTAGCGCGCGTCTACGATGAGTCTACGATTTAAAAAAAAAATTACCATCAATTTTTCCCATTTTTAATGCATTTTTGGCATATATAAAGGAAGTAACTCTCTAAAAATTTATTATTAAATCTCAGAACGTAAAAAGCTACAGTAACACTCCCCCCCCCTTTGTGGTTAGCCATATTGAGATGGCTATTATACTTTACATCTCTAAAAATGCTTATATAGTTATTTCCCTTACAAACCCGAGCAACGCCGGGCGATACTGCTAGTTTTATATAAATATATATATATATATATATAATTAACATAAGCAACAAGTTTTCCTTTATCAAACCTCATGATATTGCTACTAATAAATCTTGATTTTTATGACTATACCAATTATGATTTCTGTCTGCTCTCTCAGCCCTACCCCTATTCTTTCAGCCTTAGATATACAAGGATTTGATAAACTAGTCTATAAATTAAAACTGACCCCATAAAAACAAATAAAGCCAGTGACAGGCAGAGTCTTCTTGATAATTTAGTAACCTCTATGCTGAAGTGGAGACAGCATGTTTTTTGTCTATCTCCTTAACTTCTTGGAGATTTTAGGTATAATTATACTTATGTGTCCATCTGTTCTAATTTAATTAAACTCTATGTCTTTGTGCAGCTGAGGATTGCTCTGCATTTTAAATTGATGTAATTGCTCAATTAAATGGAGTTGCATGAAACAAACATACTGCATTACCTCTGGATACCCTTGTTGCTTATTTTGATTTTAATCCTCTTACCATATTCATCTGAATCTAAATTTTTGCTGAACTCATCTACCATACCCAAAGTATATATATATATATATATGTGTGTGTGTATATATATATATATATATATATATGTGTGTGTGTGTGTGTGTGTGTGTGTGTGTGTGTGTGGTGTGTGTGTGTATATATATATATATATATATATATGTATGTATATGTATATATATATATGCATATATACATATCATTAGTAGAAAACATAAATCTGAAGAGGAAAAACACTATAAGATGTAGAGCAGAGTATATTTTTAATGGAGAAGGCTGGTTTATGAGATTATCCTGGGTTTCCCGTCCATAAAGGGTCTATTTGAAGAGGTCATAGGCCAACAGGGTTTTGGGGGTCTGACGATACGCCATAAAGCTAAACACTTTGTGGGCGGAAAACCCAGGGTAATCCTATAAACCAGCCTTCCCCATATATATAAATATATATGTATATATATATATATATATATATAATTAAAGCAATATGCAATATAGAGACTTATTCATCCTCAGAATATATTTCTTCTTGCTTTACAATTTTATACAGCATATTATTATGGTCTTTCCATTGCACCACTCCGAAACTAGCCAAATGGATCGACCATAAAGAAACTGCACCAAATGTTGTGCCAGGCTGCATCTGCAACTGGCCATAATCTGTGCAGTGGAAACTTATAAAGACCATAATAATATGCTGTATTAAATAAAAGGAAATAAATTTTGACGATGAGCAAGTCTCCATGTTTTATCTATATCATTACAGTTATTGCTAACATATACTCCAGACAATATTATTGTCCAGAGAAGCGAACACGGAATTATCCATCGGAAGAATTTACAGAGTGACTGACAACTAATAGTAGTCAAAGACGGTAAATACTGATCAATGTGTTAGCCATAACCTGGAACTTAACTGAAAGTCACCACAGTATCCACCCAGATAATAAATCCCTCCAAACACACACACATACACACACACATATATATGTAATAAGAGGAAGGATATAATATCCTGGCAGATACCGAATTTCTCTATGTAAAATGCCAAGGCTGGTTCCTTCAGATGGCATGTTTTTTCGGTAATCTTCATTTAACTCACATCCGATGTTACAGTATATTTCTTTGCTATTTAGAATGTAAAGTACGATATTGATAATAAGGAGATTGAAGAATTTGTGTACAAAGGCGGCGAGCTGGCAGAATTGTTAGCAAGCCGGGTGAAATGCTTTGTGGTATTTCGTCCGCCGCTGCGTTCTGAGTTCAAATTCCGCCGAGGTCCACTTTGCTTTTCATCCTTTCGGGGTCGATAAATTAAGTACCAGTTGCATACTGGAGTCGATGTAATCGACTTAATCCCTTTGTCTGTCCTTGTTTGTCCCCTCTGTGTTTAGCCCCTTGTGGGTAGTAAAGAAATAGAAATAGGTATTTCGTCTGCCGCTACGTTCTGAGTTCAAATTCCGCCGAGGCTGACTTTGCCTTTCATCCTTTTGGGGGAGGGGGTCGATAAATTAAGTACCAGTTGCGTACTGGGTCGGTCTAATCGACTGCCCCCCTCCCCCAAGATTTCGGGCCTTGTGCCTAGAGTAGAAAAGATATATATGCTTAGTGTTTTTTGCTTTTCTTTTTTTTTGGTTCTTTCCGTTTGTTTCTGTTAAATGTTCATGTGTGTTCTTGTTTGTAAAGTCTTGTAATGTTTGGCTTTTTTCTTGTTTGTGCGAGAGGAAGAACTGGAGTCGATGTAATCGACTTAATCCCTTTGTCTGTCCTTGTTTGTCCCCTCTATGTTTAGCCCCCTGTGGGTAGTAAAGAAATAAGAATTTGTGTACAGTTAGTTTATTCTTCATAAAATTCCAACATGTTTTTCGATCTCACCAACTGCACATTGTTGCATTTTCATATGCAGCAATTTATGCATTATTAGTACAATCTCTTCAGGGCTTATAAAAATGACATTGTTCGAAAAGGAATTTTCCTCTGTCATTAGTTGGAATTAGGCTTGTTAGTAGTGGTAGTAGACCACAAGATTCTTCCATCAGACGTTCCTCCCAACTGTTTATTTTGGGTAAAATTCAGTAGCGGCAGCATCATCGATGTTTGTTGAAGGTAGCAAATATTCTTGGCTTGGCGGAGGGTGGTTACTTAGAGAATACTTATTTTTGATTGATTCTACATACTTTATAGTCACAAGGCTTTTTCATGGATTTCAGAGTTGATTATATTATTTAAATGTGTGAAGGTTATTAACCCTTTCGTTACCGTATTCATTTTGAGATGCTCTGTGTTTCTTTCAGTTATTTTAAATATAACAAAGAATTTAGTAAAATAACTTAGTTATCATTCAGCTAGTGTTAGGATCATAAATTGTGACTAAGGTTTGGTAGGAGATTTTAATTCAAAACTTATGAAAACAAGACATTTGTATTACAGAGCCAGAGCCGGTTTTGGCCGGGTTGGTAACGAAAGGGTTAATAGTAGAAGTGAATAATTACTAAACAGTAAGAACCACGTGATTATTAAAAAGAAATGGCCAGTTGTATTTGAAATTCTTCTAAATTATCGTTATTATTGCTTCAAGTGTTTCTAGGTTATATTAAATGTAATCTTATCAATTGAATTCTATCCTTATATTCTTTATATTCGCTTTGATCATTATAATTATGTTTAGAGGAAAAAATTTGTTGCAATTATATAAATTTAATACATTCTATTATATAAATTTTTGAAAAAGAAAACGTCTGTGTAAGCAATTAAAACTGCTTTCTTGTCTAACATCATCATCATCATCATCATCATCACCAGTCATTGTCTCTGTGAGGCTCAAAGTTCGAAGATCATGCTTCACCACTTCGTCCCATGTCTTCCTGGGTCTGCCTCTACCACAGGTTACCTCTACAGTTAGGGATTGGCACTGCTTTACACAGGTGTCCTCATCCATATGCATTATATGACCATACCAGCAAAGTCATCTCTCTTCATACCACATCTGATTCCTCTTATGCCTAACTTTTCTCTCAAGATGCTTACACTCTGTCGAATATGCACACTGACATTGTACATCCAGCGAAGCATACTGACTTCATTTCTTTCAAGCTCACACATGTCCTTGGCTTTCACAGTCCATGTTTCACTACCATGTATCATAACCGATCATATACACACATCAAACAATCTGCCTTTCACTCTGAGAAAGAGGTCCTCTGTTGCCAGTAGGGATAGGAGCTCTCTGAACTTTTCCCAGCCTAATCTATTCTCACGGCTATGCTCTCGGAGCATACACCTCCACTACTAATATGATCATCTAGATAACGGAAGCTATCTACTACCTCTAGCTTGCCCTCATGGTAGTTGATGGAGTCTATTTTCTTCCCATTCTCAGCGTTTCTTGTACCTGTGCATCTTCCTCATATAAAAGCTAGTTTCCCTGTTAACATTCCTCTGCTATTGCTGCACCTTTTATGCGTCCAAAGCTTACACTGGGTGCATCTTATGGAGTTTCTACCCACACCTTTTCTACAGATTGACCAGGGCCATCTACCTGAAGATGTTTGTGATTTATCTGCCTTCCTACTTACTAAGGCTTTGGTTTTTGCTTGGTTAACTCTAAGGCCCTTTGCTTCTAGATTTTGCTTCCATACCTGGAAGCTCCGTTCAAGTATCTCAACAATCTCGCTAGATCTACCTTTCAATGTGCCTACATTGAGAGTAGGCACATTGAAAAGTTGGTCTGGTGAGATTTTAAGCTGCTTGAAAGGAGGTGTTTTGATGTATGTTGCATCCCAGAGGTAAGGTGGAGAGGAGCTTCAGCCAGGTTCCTTACAGGCAAAATATATAAGTAGAAACTCTTCTAAGAAGGTAACAGTGATGGGAGAGGTGGCATGGGCATACTTCTTGCAGAGAAATGGGTGGATAAGGTCATAGAGGTAGTCAGAGTGGGTGATAGAGTACTTAAGCTAAGGTTAGTCTTACAGAACAGCGGGCCTACCAAATGAACAGAAGGACCACTTTAATGATATTCTTCTGCAGGCTACCTCAAAGATGAGTGACAATGATCAAAACACCTCCTTTCAAGCAGCTTAAAATCTCACCAGACCAACTTTTCAATGTGCCTACATCAATAGTGCCAACTCTCAATGTAGGCACATTGAAAGGTAGATCTAGCGAGATTGTTGAGATACTTGAATGGAGACGTGTTTAACTAATGTGTTAACTAATTTATTTTTCAAAGTAAATATTTGGTACATACAACCAATATCTGAAATTTCAAACTGTTTAGTTTAAAAAAAATTAATCAAAAAATCTGTAAGATCCGTGAAACTACTCTCGTACAGCACTGGATATTAGCCATAATATGTACCGAGTTCCCATAACATTTTCTATTTATTTCATACGAAAATCTGAATAAATTACTCTAGTCAAGGGAATCCCAATATTTGGAATATGGATTCTTGTTATCTTTTATTCTTTCAACTTTTCTTTAACTTTAGCGGCTTCATCATTCAGTGAAGAATATTGTTTTAACCACAGGATAGCTCTGATTGTAAGGGATCTGTAAGAAAAGGTGTTCCAGCCATGACCATTTTGTCTTATTCTTTTCTAGAAGTAATGAATTCCTAAGTGAACATTATAAAATAATATAAACTTGAATTTTTCTTTTCTTGAAGATGGAAATTTCATTTTTCATTCTGTCAGAAAGATTTGGTTGCTCTTTCTAGCAACTTGAGCGCCCAGGTAAAGGCTCTCTCGTTCCCTTCATCACCTGTTGTTTAGTCTCAAATTCGATCTGATTGAACAGATATGATCAAAGACGTGCCAACTGTGACCATTCTGTTTTTCTTCCCAGACATAATGGTCTTGTAGGGAATATGACCATACGTAAGGAGTTGGTGACGGTCGCCCTAACAAAATATAAAGCCAAAATACATGAGATAAAGAATACAGTGCCAAAGGGAATAATGAGGATGACAACCGTTCTACGGTTTGAGAGAAGAAGACTTTATTTACAAATGCGTACAATAAGATAAAGTATGGGTGCTAGCAAAGTGTAGTGTCTGAGTGCATGCGACAAGTGTTTGTGTCTGTGTATTTGTCTGTGCAACAGAAGTACAAACAAAGGTGTATGCATATGAAACAGAATACAATACAGAGCATAGAAGAAAAGAGTCTCTCAGTATATGCAGACAAGATGGAGTTAGTTTACCAGTTCGAAGTAAGGTACATAATGACGGTTCATTCTATAAGAGGATGTTGGGGTCATAAGGCAGAATGCCGGTTGAACACATGTTGTGTAGCGGTTGGGGCTTTAATGCTGTGCCAGGTCTCTTGACACAGGAAATTCTCGCAGGTTGAGCTAAGCTGTTTACCTCGGCGTGGAGTTTGAACCTGAGCGAGTGCTGTGTATGTATCGTTGAAGTTGATGGAGATGGAGACATTGAGATGAGGGCAACAGTGGAGAACAGACCTGAGTGGCTGGTGTATGTTAGCGTCGTCATGACTGGCTGGTCTGGTCGTCTGTCGCTGGAACTGGAATTGGCTGAGTAGCTCTGTGGTCAGAGGTTAGTCCTGGAAAGGACTGGAACCAAAGACCGGTGTTGCTGGAACATAGTTGAGTAGCTCTGTGGTCAGAAGTCTCGGACCAAAGACAGATAATAGTCTGTTGATCTCACCTTTTTAAAGGGTTTAGGTGGCTCAAACAAGGCATAAGAAAAACAGTGTCACGGGATCTTATCCGAAGGCTGTGAATGGTTGGCTTACACACTGGCGCAAAATAAGTCGAGAGACAAACTGCGCCAGTGCCAACCAATCAGAGCAGTGGACACAACAGGGTCAAAATAGCCGAAGATGGTTATTATCTAACACGAGATCATTTCTAATCTATCTCTCAGACAGTGAGGATATCAGCCACGCTACAGTCTCTACGAGGGTATACATTTTCATACATTCTTTAAAAAGTAAGTTTGTATTTAAATGTTTAATCCCTTTGGAACATTGGCAAAATTATAACACATAGTTTTATAATGGGAAAATGTTTGTTTCTGGGGATTATGTTAATTTTACTCCGTACTTGTGAGCGCGTATATGTGATAATTTCAAAATTAATAGTAGAATAGTTTAGTTGAAACACTGCTGAGAATATAGCCATTTATCTTTCTGTGGTCGATAATTCAAAACCTCTGTGTCGATTTAATTCAATAAACTTCTTCTTCCGAATGCGTTGTCTTGTGCCAAGTAAGATAGGTAACACACTCATCAGATGTGAATTTTGTTGACCATATTACCACTAGGCATGAAAAGCGAGTGTTGTTTTAGAGACTCTGCCTTTGTAAGTTTATTCATTTCATTTGTAAGGATAATTTAAAATTGAGATTTTTTTTATTTCAATCAAAAACGGAAAGAAAAGGAAAATTCTCAAAAAACTTCGTAATTCAAAATTGTTTTGTTTGCTCTAAGTCTATATTTATTTTTCTTTCTTTCTAGAAAGAGAGTATGAAACCATCCCTAGTCCGGCAACACACAACAACAACGTATAAAGCATTGTTACAAATGATTAAGAGATTAATTCAATGTCGTAATAATGAGCAAGAAGAGGCCTCCCTCGTAGCCTCAACTTTCTTGATTTTGATGGTCTTGAAAAAAAAATATTTCGAAGAGATTCTACAAGGGTTCTCTCCCCTTGACTGATTTACCTTCGGCAGAAATTTATGTTTCTCCAAATTACTTGCAGAATCTGTTTAAGGAATTTTAATTTATTGGCGAAGTTAATGAAAATGTGTCACATTCATGCTTTTCACAAAATTCAAATTACACAACAAAAAAGAAATTAAAATACCCTGTATCCCTCTTAATTGGTCGTGTGGTTAAAACTTATGTTAGACGTATCGTGTCAAGTGAGCCTGGCGGATTATCTAATGTGTAAGATTTTAATTTAGTAATTACATACATAACACACATGTATATGACTCATATATAATACAAGACCACATTAAAATGCGAATCCAAAGCCGGAAAAAATACAAACATGAGCGAAAAAAGAGAAAAAAGCAAGAAGAAAGAAGGAAAAGGGGAAAGAAAAATATGAATTCAACTCTAAGACGCACATCTACAAGATTCAGTGAAACCTACTGAAGCAAGCCAACACGCTCATGGCATTATCACAGGGGATGGCGAGGCTAAGGCGTTAGAACAGCCAAGCACCTTCACGGGTATCACCTGACACCTCGGAAAGGTGTACCGCCAACGATGACAAGAATTTCGCTGTTAGCGGCCTAGCCCTTCCAAATGTCTCAGGCTGGAAGAGACAGTTTACTGAGAGGGCTTGATACTCAAGGATTTACTTCCGTTCGGTTGTGGAAGCAGTGATCCACCCATTTACCGCAGCATCCAGAATGTAGGAGGAAGCAAAGGAGCCACAGACTGTGACGTTCCAGATGAGTCACCCACCTCTTACTCAAGGACAAAAAGTAAGACCATCTTGGTCATCTAGTCATCTATCGACACCACCTACGACTTCTTGAGCGATTCCATCAGTGCTGCCTTCGCATCACCCTCAGCAACCATTGGAATGACTGTCACTAAAGTTAAGGTCCTAGAGTAGGTGAGGGTCACCAGCATCGAAGCAATTTTGCTAGACACAACTACTCCTCGCAGACACATCGCCAAGATAGAGGGTCATCGATTTTACCAGATCACACTGTATAGTGAGCTCTCTTCTGGTCACCGTGACAGAAGAACACACACACACACACACACAAAGGAACAAGGACCTCTCTAAAGAATTCTCACGGCGCCTGTCACATTGGTCACCACCAGTGGGCTGTTCTTGCCACTGACCATGAAGCCTATCCATCAGACATCACCCTCCTTTGAAGACACCTGCAGGATCATCCTTGCAGACAAAAGAAAAAGGAAGGAAATCAAGGATACTACGGCCAGCGTTGATCAGCCTACCTTCCCGTGCTGTCTGTCTGTTCCGAATCGGGTCCATTGGGCATCAGCAACCCTGCAACAGACGTGGACATTCCTTCCTGTAAGTCTTTGTTTGCGAAGATGAGCTAAGAAGAAAAAAGTTGCAGACAATCTGCCCTGTGAATCAAAGGTATGCGAAATGAAAATTCCCCTCCGCATTCAAGGAGTAGAATTTGTTTGTTCGGCAAAATAAAGCCAGTATAGCCCTAGACATAACATGTCTATTCACCCTCAAACACCCATACACATTTACATCACTTCAGAATATTTTTATATCATATTTAGGACAGTGTCCTTTGCACTCAAACCAAGCAAATATAAGAATCACATGCATACAAAAATAGTAGAATTACCAATGCCAAAATACATTTCTAAAAGCTGCTGGAATGCACCAGAAATTAACTGCAGAAGAATAGTATATGCCGTGCTTTAGTGGAGTTTGGCGACTTGCGATCCAACGAGTGTTTTACCATCTTTGAAAAGAACACACTGGATAATGCGGTTCCTGGAGTCCACATATAAGGAAAAAAGACGGGATGATCACTGCTGGAATTCTTTATATCTTAGGTCAGCCTGATTAAAACTGATAAATTGGGGATAAACAAGAATGTCTGCTGTGTATATCAGTAGGAAAACTGAAACTTGCTGGAACAAATTAGAGAAATGAGAAACCATAATTTGCTTCGACTTCTACTTTGTACCCTTATGGTAAGCTGTTTGACGGAATGCGCAACGTGGCCCTTGACTGGATCACAGTAAGGTATATCGTGTATCTTAAGTGTGTTTGATAAAAGCATACAAGGCCTAGACGGGAACGGCGTGAAAGTATTCTGCACCGTTGAACAGTTCTAAATGTGTGACCTCTTCTCGCCTTTGAATGTGCATAACCCTCTCAGCCCTACAGTATACGCACCTTTCTTTGGCTATCACCCTCTATACACCTCCTGAAAAATGCAATGAAAAACTACAATTAATTTGCGTACACTGTATCTATAGTTTTACGATTATACATATCACCTAGTAAATCTGTTATCTGACAAAACTATGCCAAATCTTGTGCCAGGGCATTAAAACATCACAAAGGCCCTCTCGCACTTTAGCCCTCTCTATCATCCAGCCTCCTCTGTTCTGTGAGTGATCTCACCTGTTCTCGATTATAATTTAAGTTTTTAAGATTTTTGTTAGAATATTATCTAAGTTACTTTGAATTTTTTTTGTTGTCCACAGATTTTAGCATCCTAGGCGATCATCTAGTTTACCTCCTGCCAAGCGCCGTCCCCGGGTTACGCATGGTAAATTTAGTTTTATACTTACAACTTTCCTTTTTGTTTGTATGTCTAGTATATGACATATTCAACAGTGGTATAAGATGACCGACCACTTATAAGTTCCCCTACCCCGCATCTTTAGCTCATTTGGATAGATGAAGGGCACCTATGGTGAATTAACACTCCATCCAGTAATATTTGAAACCGTCTTAGCTAAGTACCCGAAAAAACAAACAAACATTTATTTAGTCACTGAAAAACATTTATTGTGCAGCTGGTTAGCAGTGATACTTATGTCTCCTCTGTTGCGCGATAATATAAACTACTTTCAAGATTTCTGTTCTTGTCGGTTTTGGAAGAAATCAGCACCAAAGCAAGCAAGCCAACCATCAAAATCGATCAGGTGTATTGAACAACTTTATTCAACAACGAATTCTCCAACCATCCCGTAAGTGTCTTGGTTTTATGCTCCACTTACTCTCTCGAACCGACAGTTTTGAGAGAAAAAAATAAATAAACCAGCAGTCAGTTAAAGCAATGTCTTACGTATCTAACAAGGACAGACATAAGAAATTAAAAGATAAAGATTTTTTTAAAGGCCCCCCCTCCCGTTCTTTATTAAAAAAAACCCCGCGAGTCTAACACACGAGATCATTCCTACTACATCCGGGCTATCGAAATTGTGGCGAGCTGATTGGTTAATTTTAGGTTCTGAGTGTGTTTATGTATGTGTATGTGTGCTTGTATGTATGTGTGTATGTGTATGGTTGTGTGAAGAAGTAAAACCGTCTGAGATGACGGCTTCTTCGTTTGCGACGTATTTGTGTCGACGATAGCCATTGGTCGGTTTCTTTCATTTGCTCACTTCACCCCAAGCTTGTCTTCATAATGTCTTCGTAGAACCACGCACACGCAATAGTTTTGTTGTGTCTGATGATGCGTTGTGATTGACAAAATTCCGTCCTAACAACACGTGTCAATCATACAAAAACAAAAAAATTAAGGATTACGTTTATTTTCCCTATTCTGATAAAACAAAACAGAAAAATATACGTATGATAAATAATTAAGCTAACATATTTTTCGTTTTGTTTCCCCCATTTCGCTTTTAAATCAGCTTAGATATAAAAAAAATTCATAAAAGAACAATAAAAATCCCTCAAAATAATAACAATGCGCAACCCGGTTTCAAATACTCTTCATAGCTTGGAACCGCTTTCACTTAGAGTGCTTCGCCCGTTTGCAAAGAGAAAGCCATGAACATCACAACTTGCTTTATATTATTTTCCTCCTCCTCTGATAAATAATAGAGCCGTCGTGGTATCGATGAGAAATAGAAATCAATAATTAAGAAAAACCTATATTATTGGAAATCGGAAAAGGGGAAGAAGTGAATGGACCAATCAGATCGCTCGTTGCTTTCGCTCTCCGGTTTCGGAAGGTTGAGAAAAGTCAAAAAAGTAAAAAAAAACACAGATAAAGCCATTCACACACACAGACACACACACACGCAGGAACGGTGCAAGATGTTGAGAGATTGTACTTTAAAGTGTTGTAGAAAATATACCCGCGCCTAATTTGGTTTAATTTCTTAACTTGGAAACCTAGGTAAGTTTGAAAAGAAAACAATTCTCACAGATTTCCATTTTATTGCCTTTCTCTCTCCCCACCAATTATCATTCTAATAATTACTATCCATGTTGATCAAATGTCTATCTTGTCTATCACAATTTCTCCCCCCCCCCGTCTTCCATCTATTTGTGTGTATATTTATGTATTTATATATATATATATATATACTATAATACTACAGTGATTGATGTGTGGTAGGTTATATTGAGACTGTGTTTTCTCTGTGTTATGTGTCTGTGGCGAAACTCCAGCATGGCTTAAAGAGAAGCTCAACGGTTTCAATCGAGTGAGGGACAATATTATTATTGTGTGACTGAAATATAAAGCTTCAGATGTGACTTGATAGAAATACAGTAGTTTTGTACAAGTATTGCTAGAAATACACTGAATTGCTTTATATAAAAGTATTTCCTGTGTGTATATATAATTAAGCTGGTGCTCGGTGGATATAGGAGTAATTACTTCGCTCAATTCGCTATTTCTTTATATGTTTGTTTATTAAGGATGAAAATCGTTTCATCTTCGTTGTCATTTATCTATTTTTATTTCAATGTAATTATATTTAGTAAAACAATCGACAACTATTACAATCAACACGCAAATCTATCTTTAAATGACTTAACAAAAGAAATGAAACAGTTTTTTTTCCCCTTCTTTTTGTCTGTGTACCAACTTAATTTAACTGAAATTAAACCCCACGTGAATTTTCGAATATTTTGTGATTTGATATATTTCCCTCACTGACGGCTGTCTGGACTAGTTTGACAGAATAAAGTAGATTCTGAGAGATAGAGAGACAGACAGATAGACAGGAAGAGAATGATAAAATAAAATAAAATTCGAGAGAAGGAGAAAAGAAGAGGAGAGAGATGGAGATAGAGGAGTAAAAGACCAGCAGCTGGACAAAAAGAGGACAAGGGAAGTGAGAGAGTAAAAGATGGAGAAAGGTGAGGTTTATAAAAGGACGAAGAAGGGGGTAGAGATAAGAGAACGATCGGTGTAAGAAGAAGAAGAAGCAGAAGGTTTGGGGCATCGAAGAGATAGACAGAAATGGGGGATGTGGAGGAAGAGCAAGTAAAGTGGAAGGTAGGAGTTATGAATAGACATTGGCGAAGGAGAGAAGCATATTGACAGAGGGAGATTGTGTATAGAAATAGAGATACAGGAGAAGAGTGTTTGATATATATATAGAGAGGAATAGAGACAAAAATCGAGAGCCAAATGATTAAATGAACGATGGATAAGAGACAAAGAAAGATGAGTTTCAAGTGTAGATCGGAATGAAACGAGTGGAGGAAGTAGCGTGAAAATGAAAGACAGAGAGCGAGAGAGAGAAATGGTGAAATGGAGAGTAAAAGGTTGGCTGTTTATGGAGAGAAGTCAGCAGTGAGTTGACGACGATCAACAACAGCACGTTAGACCAACAATACTACACAATTATTTTCTACCATACTACACACATTTTGTACTGCTTTTAACGGATATGTTCAGATTAGATGCACACTCACTCTTCCTCATTGTCTACCAACACACACACACACACACATGTACGCGCTATTTTCTCATTATGATCACAACCACAAATAAAGTGCTGCTCACTTTCCATAAATGATTTTAACCCGTTTTAATACGTATTTTCTCAACTTGTTTAATCCTGCATTTCTCTACAATATATATACATCCATGCTCTGGCAACTATTCGCATATATTTGCCTAATTCATTACTTGTATATAAACACGATGATACACACGTTGCTGCACTCTTTCACTGTAAACACATCTCCAGCAAAAGGTGTCTTGGCAAAATTTGCCATCGTTTCTTTCATTCCTTTATCTTTAAATGCACACACATGCATACACACATAGTGTTGATATTACTCGTATATCTCTGATTGCATACATGTGGTGTATGGATTTTATCTAAAGAGATCACTCACTTCCCATCTACAAAATATAGAAGAAAAAAAAAGAAGGCATCGTATTCGCATGGTTTATATTCGTTTATATTATTTCCCCTTTATCCCCAAACACACACTACAAATTAAAAAGCGGGTCCTTTAGTCTCAGAGCAAATATAGTGTGAGAGGCATAAAAACCTGCCAGATTTTCCTGAGTGACAAACGCTTCGACAGCAAACGCACGGAGTGCACCGCTCCAGACCATGATATGGGAACTGGGGGGAAAAAAAAAAACAAACGAATAAGCTAATGGTAAACGGTAAAACATAATTAGCTCCATGAAAACACTGTTAGTACTTGCTTAACTTCATTAATCTTAATATTGACCGAAATAAGAACGGGAGGTTTTTCTGCCGCACCATGCACCAGTCTCGTTCATTTGTTCGTTTATACTTTAATTCCTTTATATCAGAATGCACGTGCGCACACACACACACACTACACATTGCCATTAGTACTCTACTAATGTATCCCTTATTCGATAACACTCGCTTTTGGTGCTAGGGGCTTGATTTCAGCGAATTAGTCTAGCCTTCCCATTTGCACCGGGGAAGGCCAGGAACACACACACACACACGTACAATACTAGACTGAACATATTTCTTTGTGAACATTCCTCATGTGAACTGTTTACTTTATATAATTATCCTTTCATTTCTTCATTGTAAATAGCGACGGATCTCCTTTAAGGGTCAAGCTTGTTTTTGTTTAACCCCCCCCGCTCATTCCTGATAGAGTTGGTTAAAAGGTGGAAGACATCCACTTTTATTCAGTTCAAACTCTATCTAGGACAGTGGTTAGTCCAGCCGACTTCTTTTGTTGACAAATCAATGGCCAGTACTTCTCTTGAAACCATTCGTAATAGTATTCAGATGAATTTCTGGTACATCGAAAAAACATTTAGCCCCCTCTCCATATTACATTACCCCGATCAATGATCTCGCGTTTCCTTCATATTTTAAGACGGTTGTCTGTAATTTGAGGGAGCTTTGCTGCTGTTTTTAACATATCAAGCGACCACGTTGATTCTCTTCGCATCAGTTCTTTGATTTGATGTTTGGCCTTGCTCGAGCAGATTTCTGACGAAAGGTGTTCCAGTCATGATAATTCTCTGTTTTCTTTATTATGTAAGTCATCCTAGGGTTATATTATCCAATGTTTCTTTTTTTATTTTATGAAAGCCCGAAGATTTAGCTGGTATTTCTAGCAAGTCGAATGAACTCGTAGGGCTACCTTTGTTGGTTTGTAGTTCTTTGTTATGGTGACAAAGTAGTGGTCGATTGGTACAAATCGGTGAATTATTTTCGTAAAGATCATCAGTGGATTTAAATTGACAGAAGTGTGAACTAATGGACAGTCAGGTCACTTTAAAAAAAAAAAAACAAAACAAAAAAATTAGTTATGACTTCAGAGAAAGAAGGTCAATGCCGTGACCTTTTGGCGAGTCTCCGGAAGCCCGAAAGCATGCAACAGTGGAGTCCGCTAATGGCACTCACCCTCGGGCCAGGTGGTTGTGGGCTTAAATGGAGTCACAGGTGACGTCCAGATACATTCATAATAAATATATATAAAACAATATAATGCTCACATAGCTTACAGTAATAAACTCCCCGTATTTCATCACTTTTCCTGGATCCACAAACACCAAACTATCAGCTCTTTCTTCCTTTTGCATCCGTCTTTAAAACCTATCGAACCAACATGAAATCTCTAGGTGGTGTCTCGACTTGCTAGAAACTGCAGCTGAAATTATCTTTAAATTTTATTAGAAAAGAAATACACATTGGATATTGTAGTCCTAGGTGTACTGTGCTGTTGATCATAGGTCTGCTGAATTAAGGCCGACTTGGTCTCTCATTGTGTTTACACACAGTTAAGGAATCACCATATTTCAGTGTTATACAACAATTGTTTGTTGTCTTTTGTTCCCAAGACAAATCTTTCTGTCTGCCTGCCATTTATTTCCCTGTCTCTTTCTTGTTCCATAAACATGGTAACATCGTACTTCACTCTGCTTTGTTTTCGTTAGAGTGATGTGGAGGAAAAGTATTTTTCTTATTCTTGCCACATTATTTAAGACTGCCATAAAGGATGGCGAAGTCTCTTTGTAATAATAATAGCACCACTTCAATATCATGTCAAGAGTTTCCATTCTCGATCGGAAATCATTTCATTTCTTTCAACATTGCTAATGTTTCGTAATGAAATAATTGCCCGTCTCTTATTGTTATTTCCTGTTGAAAAGATTGAGACGATGTTTAAATACAAGTAGTGTCGAGGGTGGGTGGATGTCAGGAATCGTGACCATGGTGACCCTGTTGTGTCTCAATTGGGTCATCAATGTTGCTCTGACTGTGATGAAATGTATGGACATGTGTCCGGTACTTCGCCTGGTTTCCTTTGGGTCTAAAAAAAATTAATATTATTGTATTTTGTAGCAGATGTAAACAATTCTTTTTCTCTGTCGTTTCAAATCTGAAATGTCCGGCTAATTGAGATTCAGTTTTTAAATTAACACATCGACATTCGTTGATTTTTCCCCCCACCCCTATTCGGGGTAAATCAGGGTAGACTTATATAGAATGTTTTTAAATTTGCTCCGAGGAATCTAAAACGTTCGAACGGTCAACATTTTAAATAGGATTCTTCTGAGGAGAAATCTCAGAGTATTTATTTAATTTTATTGAACCATGTTTATTACTATATTATAATAAATAGATTCAAACTTCCAATCCAAATGGTCTGGAATGGTGAAGTATCTGACCAATATTTTAGTTTTGTTTTGAGCACAATTTCCACTAGAGTTGACTCTGCCATTCGTTCTTCCAAAGTTGCCAAAATTAGTCCCTGTTCAATCAACTACATTTTACCTCTATTAAAAATTATAATCTTGTATGAAATATTTATATCTGATCTTCCCTTCCCGTTTTTAACTGAGACGTAAACGAATCGATATAAGAGAAATTCTTACGCCAGGTACACAAGACCCTTGACACTGGTGAGTATTTCAAAGACATTATTGGTAGAGAACTGATCATCCAGTTGGTCCTACAAAAAGAAGCTTTTACCTACAGATTATTTGAATATCGGACGTTTAATATTCTGAATAAAATTGTTTCTGTTAACGTTAAACATTTTTCAATATTTCACAGGTAAATACCTGCAAAATGTTACATTTTAGCTCTTAAAAAAACAACAACAAACTCAAGCAAAATAATTTCAGTTTAATTTATAGTTTTTCCTATTGATTATAATTGGCTATCGTAACAATAACGATGATTGATGACTGTGTTTTTGCACCAGAAGTGATTGAGTTGGTATCGATAGGTTACAAGATTGATTAGCACGTCTTCTATTTGTGTTCTTCCACTGTTTTGGAGGTGATTTTTTATTATAAGTCTCCGAGACAGACGGGCACGTGTTGGTGTGATCACTGAGTGAATCATAGTATTATTTTTCTGTTTCTTATTACAACAACAATTATATGTTCTGGTTGCCGAGAAATACCCGATTATAATGGATTAATGCATCTTGCTTCAAGACAATAACATAAATCACAGCTCTGTTGCTTGTTAAAAAAAAAAAGAAAGAAAGATCTATCGGATTTTCGGGACAAGCTTTCAATCACAATAAAGATTATTACATAATGAATGTAAAGAGGAAATGTGAAAGCATACCATAGCATATTATTTTCAAATTATTGATCACACACACACACACACACACACACACACACACACCACCACCACGACCTAAAGCAATGGATCCATCCTGTTATATACTCATCTTTGAGGTATGTTTTCCTACTTCTTTTAAAAACTATATGAATCATCTTTATCCTGTCTAGAAAATTCTATAAATCATTTTGCCACAGTTACTATATATTTCACATGCGTATAATTATTATCAATAGGTCTATATATATCTGTGTTTGTGTGTGAGAGAGAAAGAAATATATTCCGTTAGTTGTAAGTTCGTGTAAGCTTTGTCTGTCCTACGTCTGCTTCGGGATGTTCGATATTTGAAGACACTTGAAGAATCGATTGACATACTTAGAGCAATCATACATATTGGATGAAGTGTGACTGGATGTATTTATGTGTTCAAAGAGATATGGGTACATATGTGTGTCTCTGGCAGGTTTTCAGCCTTTTTGTTGTTCAGATAAAACTGCCTTCGACAGGCAGCTGTGGCGATCTTGTTGGTTGTTGTTGAACCCCAAGTGTTCCCCGATCTAGTACTCCACTTGTGACCACCCTGTCTTTTCCGAGGGAACCTCCTTTATAAGACGGTAGGATGTGATTTGTGGGAGAACTTTCTAGCAAGTTGTCCGACTATGTAGAGACTCGCTCATTGTATGACAATTTTCTGGTATTGATCATGAGGAACAGCTAATTTTAGGAGAGAAAATGTTGATAGTTCGCTTTTTGTTTGTTTTCTAGTTCAGCCTTTGCCGTCTCTCTTCTTCAAACACCTTGTTTACTTTATTCCATAATCTTCCTTCCTCTCACGTTTCTTTCCTTTATTTCAGACCCTGCCAGACATTTCCCCCCACACTCACTCTGTCTCTTCCTACCCTAACCGAATCTTCCCAGCTGCTCATCCCATCCCTCACTCTACACAAATCCTCTCTCTCTCTCTCTCTCTCTCTCTCTCTCTCTCTCTCTCTCTCTCTCTCTCTCTCTCTCCCTAACCAGGTCATTAGGTTGAGTTGACGAACTTTCTCCTCCCTCATTGCGCGCACACACACACGTCTCCTCTTTTATGTTAATCACAGTCTGACGGAGAGAAACACGAAGATGAAAACGGAAGGGGCCCGGGGTGGTGCATTTTATGTGGTCGATCGACCCCGGTTGTTTGGGCACATGTCAACCATGACCAAGCAGACTTTCGGGAAACCGATGGGCGAACGAACGACCAAGTGCTACTCACTGAAGAATCTAAAATATAAACATTAGACCGGCCTTCCAGACATGACTGTCTCTTTTTTTCCCTTCGTGTTTGGCGTATCTAGGGTTGTAACTTTTTTTTTGAAGTTGTAGATTTAATTTGGCAATCCTTCGTTATTGGTACACGATGTCATTAACTCACACAACATTCCCTCGTGACATAGATAAAGAGGCTAAACTGGAATTTATCTATCTCTCTATCTGTCTCTATCTGTCTGTCTGTCTATATCTATCTGGCTGTCTATCTATATCTGTCTGTCTGTCTATCTATCTGTCTGTCTGTCTATCTATCTATCTATCTATATATATATATATATCTCAAACGATCTGACTAAAATATACTGATGAGTCTCGAAAACTATAATTATTCTATTGCTGTTCGCATTGTTATTCTAACGGCTCGAGAAGTTAACCCACAATGCGAAATGTACCCTTAGCATAGACACACATGCATGCATGTGTGTGTCCGTCCCCCTCAAACTCATTATTATTATCTTGTGAAGTAAAGGCAGTGATTCATACTGCCATTACTTCACGCATAAACGGTAGAATGCCGGATTAAATATCTCGCAATATTCAGTCCCGTCTATCTTCGTCCCGAGTTCAAATACCGTCGGGCTACACTTTATCTCTGTGTCCAGCAACAAACTGAGATCGGTTGAACAGAATATATATATCCCACGTATAAAACTTGGCTTTGTGTCCCCTCCATCCAAATCTGTAACCCCAGTTTCAGTTCCCTTTCTCAGTTACCACATTTAATTCAACGTTGATAGTTGCCCATGGAAAATACATGAACGTCATACAATTTCATTTTCTGTTTTTGATAATTCCATTGTTTCTCGGAAAGTGTTGTGATGATTTGAGACCGGTTAGAGAGTTGTCCCCGACTAGAAATAATTATTTATAGTACTGATTGTTTTTTGTTTTTTTTTTTAGTTCAAATCTCGTCTTGATCATTTTTGCTTTTTTTTTTTCAGTCACAATGATTACTAATATGATATTAGAACAGGTTTTCTCTTTATTCTCATATTTTTAGTATTATTTACTCAGTGTGTGTATTCTTGTGTTTACGATAACATTTTATTCTGGTTTTGTGCGCTTTTTCTGTTAGCTCTTGGAATCACTAGGGATTTCTTCCAAACTCTCACTCAATCATGGGTTATTTTCTATCTGAGGGGCATACATCGATTAGCGAACACATCTTGTTTTTTATTACTTCTTTATGTTAATATACAATGAAACCTCGGTTTACGAATCCCCCTCATCACAAACAAATCGGTTTACGAACAATTTTCCCAACAAAACATCTCCGGTGACTAACAGTGCCTCAAATAACAAATAACAAACAACGGCCCCAATTGTTGGCCACTTGCTAGGAATATTCAAACGGGAGAGCGTCAGTCGCAATCTTACTTTCGTTCAGGGCACACCCCTGCTCGTATTCACCGTGTCTTACCTTCAGTTTTCTTTGGGGAAAAATAGTTTCAATTTACGAACATTTCGAATGATGAATGGCCTTGAGGAACGAATTAAATTCATAAACCGAAATTCCTTTGTAATTATCAGGTATAACCTTGTTATGATTATTCCCCACTGCCACCACATATGTGTGTGTGTGTGTGTTTATATATGTAGGCATTCACCATTGCCATTTCCCCTTGATGTCATTTGCTATGCAACCTCTTCTCTCCTTCTGGTTAGCCTGAAACCCCCATCTCCCTTTTCAATCCCTTCTCTCTCTTCTTGCAGGCTTTGTGGCATTGAGGGAAGTTGTAATTCATTGAATAGTAATTGTTTAAATTAGTTGGATATGTACAAGAGTCCTTCACCAGCTGAGACAAGTGTTGCACAAATCTTCTACACCCCCCCCCCTCTTCCTGTTGGAGTTGGCAGAGAAATGGGAGTCAGAGTGTGTGATAGGATAGTTAAGTTGAGACAAGTATTGGATAAAAACAACAGTGACATTTGACTCTTGTCTTTGCTCCTCAATCTGGGCTGTCAACGGAAGGACCAGTTTTATGAAATCCTTTTGCAGATTTCTTTGAAGACAAATGATAATGACCTTATTGTTGTGGCTGGTGACTTCAACAGATATGTTGGGTAGAACTCCAACAAGGGTTCTAATTGCAAAGTCCCAGACCTAATCTGTGGCTAGTGCAAGGTCCTGGCCAGAAAGAAGGTGAACAGTAAGGTAGATAGAGCTAAAAAATTGAGAAGATTGTAAAATAAGGCAGCAGAGAATTATTCCAAGTAGCTAGAAGCTAATTGGCAGGTGTAAAGAGAAAAAGGCAGGAATTAGATTTGCCAATGCTTTACAGCATGAGGTTCAAAGAAGTACTGTCAATGCTGTCTTCTTAGTGTTTCAATGCAGGAGAAGCATTTAGCCAAAAGCAAACTGCTCCAACTGGTAATTGTTGACATGGAGAAAACCTTTAATGGGATCCCTTACTCTCTCATCTGGTGGTTGCTGCAGAAGCTATGGGTAGGCAAATGGCTTGAGAGTCAGTCAAGGCCTGCACGAGGACACTGTCTATAAGGTGAGTACAGCAGCAAATCTTGTGTACAAGCAGGAATTCAACTGGACTTGGTTCTCCATCTTCTCCTACTTATTATGCTCCTCCAGGCTATAACAACAGAATTTAAGACTGGTTGCCCTTGGGAACTACTATATGCTGATGACCTTGTTCTTATAGCAAAATCCGTAGTAAAATTAGAAAAGAAATTGCAGGTGTGGAAGCTAAACCTGGAATCAAAGAACCTTAAAGTTAACTTAATAAAAACCAAAGTTCTAGTAGGAAGGAAAACAGACAGGATTTTACTCTTTTCAGAAAACTGGCCTTGCTTGATCTGTAGGAATGGTGTAGGTAGAAATTCTTTATGGTGTACCCAGTGCAAGCTATGAACACATAGGGAGATGTAGTGAAATAATGGGAAGTTTAAGAGGGAAAGTAAACTTTGGATGTGGCACAAGAGAAATGGACTCCAGATTCTTTCTGATGCCAAAGAGTTTCCTAGATATTGTAGATAGTTTCTGTAACTTAGGTGCCCTAATTAGCAATAGAGGTAGATGTTCTGAAAGTGGTGGAAGCACTCCATCGGTTACGACGACGAGGGTTCCAGTTGATCCGAATCAACGGAACAGCCTGCTCGTGAAATTAACGTGTAAGTGGCTGAGCACTCCACAGACACGTGTACCCTTAACGTAGTTCTCGGAGATATTCAGCGTGACACAGAGAGTAACAAGGCTGGCCCTTTGAAATACAGGTACAACAGAAACAGGAAGTAAGAGTGAGAGAAAGTTGTGGTGAAAGAGTACAGCAGGGATCACCACCATCCCCTGCCGGAGCCTCGTGGAGCTTTAGGTGTTTTCGCTCAATAAACACTCACAATGCCCGGTCTGGGAATCGAAACTGCGATCCTATGACCGCGAGTCCGCTGCCCTAACCACTGGGCCATTGCGCCTCCTCTGTTCTGAAAGTATAGTTACTGGAATAAGAAAAGGACTGAAAAAGTTCAAGGAGTTATTACATCTGTTGGTAACAAAAGATCTTTCCTTTATAGTGAAAGGCAGATTGTACAAAGCTTGTGTATGAACATTCAGGTCACCTTGTAGTGGGAGATGGGCTCTGAATGCAGAGGACCTGTGAAACCTTGGAAGGAATGAAAAGAATATGATGCAGTGGTTGTGTAACACCAATGTGCATGTATGACGAAGTGCCTGTGCTGAGAGGGAAGAAAAAAAAAAACAGGCATAAGATGTGTGTGCAAGAGAGAAGTCTGTTCTAGTCATATGTAAGAATGAGGACAGCTGCATGCAGAAGTGCCAGTTGCGTAAAGTGGTTGGAACTTGTAGAAGAGAGAGTCTGAGGAAGACATGGGATGAAGTAGTGGAGGCTGGGCTGAAGGTATTGGGCCTCATGGCGGAGATGACGAGGCCAAGATGATTGGCATAATTTTTGCTGAGGTCCTAAAAATATTATGTTTTAGTCTATTCAGTTACTGTACCCTGTCCCTGCACCCAATCTGCTTCTGTAAGGTTTTCCCTACCTCATCTTCCTAACACCCGTCACTCCATCACTCTTCCAACAGTGGCATTATTTAGCTGTTGTAATCACATGACAGTGGAATCTGCTCATATTCCATTCGCTTTGTGCTGCTGGTTACATCCCCATCTTCATGGAATCATTTCCTTTAACATCAATTTCTCTTTCTCATTGACATCCCTGCTTGCTTCATTTGCTGTGCTTCGAGTCATCCCTGGTTCTCCTTTGAGCTACATCTTAGGATTGCAGTAACAACCCCTCTCATCTGCTATCATTTGTTGGGAGTGATAGCAGATATCAGAGGGTGTTAAACATGTATATATCTGCCATTAATGGTTTCATCCCACCTTTGTTGCCCATCACTCTCTAGCTCTCGATCTCTCTCTGCTCTCCACTGTGCACATCACCTTCCTGTGCTGCCACCTACTGCATCCTCCTTCCTCAGCTATTTCTTTCACTGTCCTTCCAGCCAGATATTTACCATCGACCATACCTCTACTCCTTGTACACCATTCACTGCGTTTACCTCTACACTCATCTCTAACCATCTGTCAATCTCCTCTCACCTCTTCTATAAACCTACCCGCCCACCCTTCCTATTCTTTCTTGTACCTTGAGAACATATGCTCTGACTCTAAGCTACCCCCCGCCCAGTTGAGGAAGCTTCTTCCTTTTTTTCTTTGTCTTCTAAGTTACTTGGCAACCTCACTTGTGCAAGTCTCACAGAAAAATATGTCACACAAATTAGTGTCCATTATTTTCAATCTTCTTTGAAAAAAGCGTCTCATTTTTCTTGGAAACAGGTGAAGGTTGGTGGCAGGAAAGGCATCTGGCTGTAGAACATCAGCTTCAATGGATTCCATCTGACAAAATGCAAGCATGGGAAAGTGAACATTACAAACAATGGTGATGATATATTTGTGTGTGTGTGTAACTAGATAATTGGTCTTCTGTGGTTATGATGATGATGATGGTTCCAGTTGATTGAATCAACCAAACAGCTTGCTTGCAAAATTAACATGCAAGTGGATGAGCACTCCATAGACACGTGTACCCGTAACTTAGTTCTCAGAGAGATTCAGCATATAT
This sequence comes from Octopus sinensis, assembly GCF_006345805.1. Taxonomy (NCBI): domain Eukaryota; kingdom Metazoa; phylum Mollusca; class Cephalopoda; order Octopoda; family Octopodidae; genus Octopus; species Octopus sinensis. The sequence goes on from NC_043013.1 coordinate 23,172,907, forward strand.
CACAGAGTGTGATGAGGCTGGCCCTTTGAAATACAGGGACAACTCATTTTTGTTGGCTGAGTGGACTGGAGCAATAAAGTGAAATGAAGTGTCTTACTCAAGGACACAATGCACCCCTGGGAATTGCATTTATGACCTTATGATCAATAAGCTGGTTACGCTAACCACTTATTATTTGAACTCGGCACACAGTCCTCTGTCTTGTTGATTCCTGTGAAAGTGGCCAAGACAGAGATCAGACGTTAAATCACAATTATTATAATGCATGTGTTTGTGTGTCTTGCCTGTATATGCATACATCTGCATAAATGTATATATTTTCATAAACGTCTGTATATGTATATGTTCATGTGTGTGTGTGTGTCTGTGTGCTATGTATGCTTACATTTTTTTGAAAGTCTTGGTTTTGTTGGCACCTATGTAGAGTTAGGGATCACTCACATAAAAAGCAGGGGCATTTTGTTGTAACACAGTGCCATCACCACATATTTGTTTATTCTAGGCTAGTATGGGAAAACGGATGTAAAAAAGCTGAAAAATATACATACATGAGCAGCTGTGTGTGTGTGTGATACATTTGTTCATTTTAATGTCCATACTGACTTAGTCAAATGACTGAAACAAGTAAAAGAGTGTGGCCATGCTGGAGCACTGCCTCTAGTCGAGCAAATCGACCCCGGGACTTATTCTTTGTAAGCCCAGTACTTATTCTATCGGTCTCTTTTGCTGAACCGCTAAGTGACGGGGACGTAAACACACCAGCATCGGTTGTCATAATGCTAGGGGGACAAACACAGACACACAAGCATACACACACACACATACATATACATATATACAACAGGCTTCTTTCAGTTTCCGTCTACCAAATCCACTCACAAGGCATTGGTCAGCTCGGGGCTATAGCAGAAGACACTTGCCCAAGATGCCACGCATTGGGACTGAACCCAGAACCATGTTGTTAGTTAGCAAGCTACTTACCACACAGCCACTCCTGCGCCTTGGGTGAAACAAATATATTTTTGAGGCGTTGTTTCAGTCTGATGCCCTTCCTGTTAACCTGTTCTTTGAGTATAGGGTCTTTTGGGTTCTTTGAAAGCTCACAGCTTGCAGGTGATTTGTTGACTGGAGAAATGGCCGATAACCTGTAGCTTACAATATTCAGGGATTACAAATGTCAACAAATTTATAGACACACAAACATGTACATAACTCGCACTCCGTTGGTTACGATGGCGAGGGTTCCGGTTGATCCAATCAATGGAACAGCTGGCTTGCGAAATTAATGTGCAAGTGGCTGAGCACTCCACAGACACGCGTACCCATAACATAGTTCTCAGGGAAATTCAGCGTGACACAGAGTGTGGTATGGCTGGCTCTTAGAATTAGAAATTCAACCCATTTTCACTGGCTCGGTGAACTGGAGCAACATGTAATAAAGTGTCTTGCTCACAATTCGCTTCTGGGAATTGAACTCCTGAACTTGTGATTCTGAACCAATTACCCTAGCCACTAAGTCATGTGCCTTCACACATCTACATACATGTTTATAGACATATGTGCAGATGTGGCTGTGTGGTAAGGAATTTGTTTCCCAACCACATGGTTTCAGCCCCCCCCCCCACATAGAGTCTTGGACAACTGTCTTCTATAGCCTCAGGCCAACCAAAGCCTTGTGAGTGGATTTGGTAGACAGAAACTGTGAGGAGCCTCATTGTTGTTCAACATCCACTTTCCATGCTGGCATGGGTTGGACTGTTTGACTGAGGGCTGGCAACCCTGAAGGCTGCACCAGGCTCCAATCCAATCTGGTAAAGTTTCTACAGCTGGATGCCCTTCCTAATGCCAACCATTCTGAGAGTGTAGTGGGTGCTTTTTACGTGCCACCGGCACAGGACCAGTCAAGTGGAATTGGCATCGACCACACTTGAGTGGTGCTTTTCATGTGCCACTCAGGTGGTACTGTCATAGGCTACAACAACTTCACTTGCCTCAACAAGTTTTCGCAAGTGCAGTTTGTACCCCAATGATTGAAGGGTACTTTTAAATGGGTTGGTTATGCTGCGCTGGCATAGGCCCCAGTTATGGTCTCACTTGGCTTGTCGGGTCTTCTCGAGCACAGCCCCTCTCCAAAGGTCTCAGCCACTTGTCATCACCTCCGTGAGGCCCTACATTCAAAGGTCATGCTTTACCACCTCATCCCAAGTCTTTCTGCATCTACCTCTTCCACAGGTTCCCCCTATTGCTAGGGTGTGACACTTTTTCACATGGCTGTCCTCATCCATATGCATCACATGACCATACCAGTGCAGTCATCTCTCTTGCACACCACATCTGATGCTTCTTAGGTCCAGCTTTTCTCTCAGGGTGCTTACACTCTGTCGTGTATGCACATTGACATTACACATCCAGTAGAGCATACTAGCTTCATTCTTTGCAAGCTTACACATGTCCTTAGCAGTTTCACTGCTATGTAGCATGGCTGTTTGCACACATGCGTCATACAGTCTACCTTTCACTCTGAGCAAGAGGCCCTTTGTCACCATCAGAGGTAGGAGCTCTCTGAACTTTGCTCAGGCTATTCTTATTCTAGCAGCTACGCTCTCAGAGCATCCATCCCCGCTACTGATTTGGTCATGTAGGTAACAGAAGCGATCAAATACTTCCAGTTTTTCCGCTGGAGTGTGATGGAATCTGTTTTCTGCACATTTTCAGTGTTTATTGCTCCTGAGCATTTGCCACACAGAAAACTGTCTTCCCAGTTAGCCTTCCCTTGATATTGCTGCACCTCTTATGTGTCCATAGCTTACACCAGGTACATCTTATGGAAATTCTATCTACAGCTTTTCTACAGATTGAGCAGGGCCATTTACCTGAAGGATTTGTGATTTGTCTGCCTTCTTACTTAGTAAGACTTTGATTTTTGCTAGAGTGACTCTAAGGCCCTTTGATTCTAGACCTTGCTTCCACACCTTATACTTCTCTTCTAGTTCTGATAGTGACTCAGCTATTAGAGCAAAGTCATCAGCAAAGAGAAGCTCCCAGGGGCATCCTGTCTTGAATTCCTCTGTTATTGCCTGGAGGACTATGATGAATAAGAGGATGCTGAGGACTGATCCTTAGTGGACCCCTACCTGGAATTCTTCACTGTACTCATCACCAACCCTCACCTTATTGACAGCATCCCTGTACATGGCTTGTACAGCTCTTACTAACCACTCATCTATCCCTAGTTTCTGCATTGACCACCAAATAAGAGATCAGGGGACCCTGTCAAAGGCTTTCTCCATGTTAACAAAAGCCAAGTACAGAGGCTTATCTTTGGCTATGTATTTCTCTTGCAGCTGTCTTACCAGAAATGTAGCATCAGTGGTGTTTTTCCCTGGCACAAACCCAAACTGCATCTCATCTAAACTAACTCTCTCCCTAATTAGTTGACTTTCATTACCTGATCCAACAACTTGTTACCTCTGTAATTATTCGTATCTAATGCATCACCTTTACCTTTGTAGCAGCTGAGTATGGTGCTGCTACACCAGTCATTGGGTATGACTCCTTCATGTATCACCTGGTTAACTATACAGGTGACTAGACTATAGCCGACACCACCAGATATTTTAAGCATCTCTGCAGTGATTCCTGATGGGCTGGGGTGCTTTCCTTGTCTTCGTACTCTTAATTGCTTTATCTACCAAGGTACTGTCAATTCGGACAGTTGGTCCCTCTACTGGGTCGACATTTGGCAGACTCTCTTTTTGCTATTCATTCTCTCATTTAGCAACCTTTCATTGTGGCGTCTCCAAGTCTCTCTCTTTGCAGCCTCATTAAATGCAAGTGAACCATCATACATGCGGACACATTTCCATATCTATATGGACCAAAGTTTTGAAGATGAATGATTACGATGATGAGATATATATATATATATATGTGTGTATGTGTGTGTATATATATATAAAGTATACAGAAAGGAAAAAAAATAGAAGTTTAGACGTTGCTTTATTCCAAGTTGGTACATATATATCCAATAAAAACTCTTCAAGTTGTTTCCAATCCTAATTATTTCAAAACAAAATGAAATATAATCCTTTTGAAATCACAAATTAGATTGACACTTGTACCTCTTTGTTCCTCATATTTTATTCACCTGTTACAAAATCTGCCCTTCATAAATATTATGGACACTATATTTAATATCAAGTACATGCCTGAATAGCTAAGAGGGTATTTCTTCTTTGGCTAGGTCTAATTGCCCAACTTTGATATTTACTTAATATTGTTGGGTGCGTATATTATTCCGACCTAATGAGGTACCTCAATTTAAATTCAACTGAATCTTACTTGTATTTTATATATGTATAAAAGAGAGTTTGTGCGTGTGTGTGCATATGTTCCTTATGCATTTGAAAACTGAGTTGCCGATTTTGGCGTATGGTGTATCAAAAGATTCAGTAATCTTATGGCTACCAAATAAACTTCATTTTCATTTCCATATTTTCTAAGATGTCTCAACAACCAGCTGTAGTTATTTGAAAGACACTGCTTTACAATGACCAGGTTCCATTAGAAAGTGAAAATAGTTTCACACTTTCAATCTGAACCAAAAAGATGTAGGCATATGTATTTATGTATGTGCATATGAAAGATAATGTGTGTGTGTGTGAGAAAGAGAGAGCGATCGAGTGCCACTTAAACATACATGCGAAACATACATGCATGACAACACACACCTCTCTCTCTCTCACATGCATGCACACGTCCATTTTATATACACATGCATATATCTTTCACTTTCTCCTCTCTTTCAATTTCTGCTCTCTTCAAAGCATAAAGAAATTTTTTAAAAATTACGGAAATTAATGAACAAACGTATGATCCCATATATATTGTGAGCGTATGTGTTCATATGTAAGGCGGCGAGCTGGCAGAAACGTTAGCACGCCGGGCGAAATGCGTAGCCGTATTTCGTCTGTCGTTATGTTCCGAGTTCAAATTCCGCCGAGGTCAACTTTGCCTTTCATCCTTTCGGGGTCGATAAATTAAGTACCAGTTTCGTACTGGGGTCGATGTAATCGACTTAATCCCTTTGTCTGTCCTTGTTTGGCCCCTTGTGGGTAGTAAAGAGATACATATATATGTGTGTGCATGTGCATATACAGGATGTCCCCCCGGAATGTCCACACACGTTAAATAAGTATAAAGTCAGTGTTTATTAAATTCATTTCATTTTCAAAATTTTCAAGAATCTACTGACAGAATTTAATTTTTTTATGAGCCTCTATTTTCAAACTGATGACCTTCTTGATCCAGGCATGGCTGATAACTTGTTGCTGGAAATAAAACTCTATGCTTTCAAAGTCGTCTTGAATGCTTGTCATGACAGATTGTTACAGAAAGTTCAAGTAAATAGGATCAGTACCAGTACTGTCACAAAAGAATGGTCCAATTAATCCTTTTCATGTTAAACCTCACCCCTCACCATACTGTAAGTCCTGGTAGATATTATATGATGTTCCTCCACGATATACAGATTCTCAGGTCCCTAATAGGTGCATCTGCGATGGTTAATCAAGCCATTTAATTTAAATGTAGTCTCATCACTCCAATCTTTGTTGGAAAGTGTGCATTCTCTACACATTTTACCACCTACCACTCACAAAACTCCATTCTTCAGTTTGGATCTTCTTCAATGGAAGCATGGACTATTCTTGGAATGTAACTTTTCCAATGGCAGCACTTCAAAATACTATTGATGCTTGATTTTAAAATGCCTATCTAACAACTTGCTTGCTGCTCATATTTTCTTGAATTCTGCCAATACATTTCTAATCCCTGCCTTTTTTGCTTTGTGGGGCTCTTCAGTGTCCATGGTTTTCAGGAACCTTTCTTGTGGGCATTCTGGACAGTTCCGTCTGCTCCAAACTTACCTCTAATCCAAGGGATGGTAAGCCACATCGGCAGATCTGCTTGAAATTCCCTCTTAATCTGACTTTGCACTTTGTCTTTTCAAACTTGCTGTTGCTA